>NC_045688.1:4252541-4283248 GCF_003331165.1 Xiphophorus hellerii | reverse complement strand
CGGTTTATCAGGAATTAATACCCTGGGCTCATCTAAAACTCTAACTGTGAAATTATAAAGCTCATCTTAATCTGATGCAGTCCTCCAGCTTCCTGAAACAACTCCCAGTCAAATCTGTTTTCAACCACTAAGGTTTGTCTGAAGAAGCTGCATCAATGTTTCCTTTGACTATCTCTGCTTTTACTTTGCTTCTGCTAGGACTGACATTGACTCTTTTCGATTACCAAGCAAACCACTCAGGATTGGTCACAACTTTAAAACAGACTGAGAGGAAACTGTGGAACATTTACGTTTATGAAATGATTGAACAATAAATTATGAAGGCATAAAAGTCTACAGTCTAGTGAAAGTAAAACACAAAATATCCTCTCATATTAATAGGAAGTTGAAGCAATGAGCTGCAACACAAGAACCTCATTTATAAAGTTACTCATTGGTGAAATCTGGTGATTTTCTTATAATTTGAAATCTTTAAACTTTAAAGACAGTAATATGAAGGTAGTGAACAATGATGTGTAGAAATAGTTTGAAAACATAAATAATGAGAAATAAATATATTAATTAGATAAAATTATAAAAAATATATCTAATGAAGAAGAGAGTCAAAATATTAACTAATAAATGTTCTTACCAAAAAGATGAGTTGTATCACTCATGTTTGGTCTCTTCTGGTTGCTCCTGCTGCTGCTGATGTTCTGATGCTCAATAGTTTCAGTTTCATCTTAGCTCAGATATATTCAGTGTGTCACGTGTTCTACCTGTGAACATGTGACATCTGGTGGTTAGAAACAGAGCAAGTGATGGTGATGAAACAGAAAGTTACAGCTGGAGTTTAAAATGTAACGGTTTAATATTTACAGAATCTCTCGTTAAAATCCCAACCCAAACCTAAAGTAATTCTGCGTTGTGCATCTCTGCTGCTGCAACTTTTCTGCTTCCAAGCTATTCCTGTAGCACAACTTCACTAAGACTGTCCTGTTGTGGATTAATATTTGCAACTCAAACTCCCATAAGGTTTTTAACAGTTTGTTAAATTAAACATGATACCTTCTGGTGACTTTCTTCTTCCCAGAGCTGGATTAATAAAAGTCTCATTATTTTCATGCTTCAGCTTCACCGACTGTTAACTTTTCCATCTTGTTACTGTGAATATTTTCATTCTCCAACTGTGAGTTTTCATGTCTCAGATAAAAACTCTCAGCATTTTATCAGCTGCTCCTCATTCCCCTGATTCGGCTCAGCTGAACACAACGTCACTCTCCATGTCCGGACTGATTTTCACTGTTCTTACATTGTTCACAGTCTAAACTGTTCACAAGCCAAATTGTGCACTTTATTGAATGAACTGCTGTTGTATTTGAAGATGATTTAATGGAATAAAGTGTGAAAGAAAAATGACAGAAAACACTGAAAAATACTCAGTATGCAAATTACTTTACATCCGAATAAACATTAGTTTACATAAATACGGTGGATTAAATGGTTCATTTAAACTTGGAATTATCCGTAGATAATTCTGTCTCAAAGTTTAGACATTTATGTTGTTGGCCAAGATATTTTGGTATATGGCTCCACCATGTTGCCAAATACACTTACTAAACTATATAAATTACCTTACATGGATCAGGTGGCTTCATTGGCAATGGTTGATTTAGATTTGGAATAACCTATAGATGAACTCAGACCAGGCTTAACTGAACTAAAACTTCATTGTGAAGGTCTGGTGGTGAGCCACAATCAGTTACCTTTAGAGGAAACAGTTTTTAAGTTGATATAAATGGTTTTAAACACACACTGAGCTCAAATTAAACACAGTTTGAGTCAAATTTTCTAAATCTTGCTGACCTCAGATAAATGTGGCTTCATCATGTGGCTGGATAGGATGATTACACAATGGAGGGAGGTGCACTCTCATTTCTTCCATGGATACTTCTATGGTCAAGGATGCAAAAGGTCTCTAAATTTTGCCAGTTTGTGCTAAGAATCTGAAAATAACACCAAATAACCAAACTTGCCTCTCCTTTAAGCTGGATTTATTTTCATGCTGTTCTGTTTGATTATGAATGCAGAAAACCAATAATAAACTTTAAGAGCACTCAGTCTCAAAGTTTGATTTGGTTTTATTCAAACAAAGAAGCATAGATTCTTGCAAAACTGTGAAGAATGACTGAGAACGATGTGTTTCACTGGTGTGAGCAGTTTAGTTGATGATTGAGGAAGATACACATATTTGTGTTAAACAAAAACTTGTCAAAAAACAGAGTGAGGCATATGAAGATACTGCTATACATAGAGTGTATGAAATATTAAAAACAATTCAAGGAAAGTATCCTGAAACTTATGAGCTCATTTGGATCAAAGTGATTTTTTTCCCAAGATTTTATTTTTAAAGTTTGGAGGTCAGATGAAGGATTAGATTTTTCTCATTTTTATAAATTGCTTCCCTTCCTCCCCTCAGTTCAACCAACCACCTGGTGGTGGACATTGACAAAACTAGTTATGTCACTAAGTAGAGCAAGAAAATTGCTGCGTTAACTGCAAACGTTCAGCCATGACCTGGTGGGCCAGTCTGTCAGTCAAACCTCTCACTGCAGAGCAGAAGAGGACAGAGGCTGATTTTTAAACCTTTGCTGAGGTAGAAAAGATCAGAGGATAAGACGGGCTTCACATGTAAGTTTCAGTTGATCACCAATCTCCCAAAACTAAGGAAATTCGCGCTAATAAATTGGTGCACCCCTACAAACTTTATCTCTAATACAAACTTTGTTGTCACTTTAGTGTCATTAGCAGCTGGCTGCTTTGCTGTTTCAGTAGAGAGAAGGAACTGAGCCACAATCAATCTCTTTTCAGACTAAATATTTTAAAAAATCCCTCTTGATGCTGGCAGAAGTTGCTGAAACATTCGTCTTTGAGTTCTCTGTGCAAACGGATCTTCTGCACTAATGTGGGTACGTTCCCAAGAAAAATCTAATTTAATCAAAGAGACAAGGGGCTGTGTAAGGAACCAGGTGCTTTAATGCACACAAGAACAGAAGATTTTGACTTGTTTACTTGCAACTTCGATATAACTGAACTTGGACTACAAAATGGCTGCAAGGAAAGTAAAAAAGAGGCCTCAAAAAAACCGATTAGCTGGAAATCATGTTTTTTATCAGATCCACAGCAAATGTTGTGACATAATAGACAAGAAAACATTATAGACAATAGAGAAAAATTAACAGACTGGAAAATATAACCCATAGAATATAAAAACATTGACTCAGCACAGCAAAAAAGTAATTAAATTTACTTTTTTTTGCAGTCCTTGGCACTCAAAGTACACAAAAAATATTTAAGGGCTAAAAAAGTGGCTTTTGCATGATACGTCTCTTTAAATCTGCATGGGGTTTCAAAAAACTAAACTAAAATACAAACACGTTTCTAACTAAATTGTAAAATCTATTTTAATTTTTAATGTAGACAAACCAAAGTCTGTCTGTACTTTTCAGAGCTGAGCAGTGAAATGTGATGAGGAGCAGAAAGATGAAGATGAAAACCAGAGAAAATGACTGATGCTCTTTACTCTGAGTTATAAAGTCATTAAAACTTTAATGACTTTAATGTTTTATTGATGAACTTGAATTAAATCGAGTTAGTTTAATTCACCAAACTCAAACCACATCATTTTTCTAACCTCCAGCTGCCCTCTGACCTCTGAGCAAGGCAGCATATAAACTGCTTAATATGATAAAAACACAAAACTAAACAAACAGTTACAGCATAATAAAGAAACATAACAGAGAGTTGGAATATAACTAAAATGAATCAATGTTCCAGTTTTAAATCAAAAACAGATTTAAACTTAATGAGAAATCTAGAGAAACGAATCGCTCTGCAGCTGGAAATGATCCAGTTTGGTTTAAACATCCTGGATCTCATGATGATAGAAACCTGTTTTACTCCATATTAAACACAGTAACATCATAACAATCCTGATATTTCATATTCAACATTAAGGCAGGTTCACTAAATCACAGCAGGATTAATGTTCAACATGGTCAGATTAATGTTTCAGGTGTTTTTAATCAAAGTTCAGGTTGTTTTAAAAGCTGCAGGTTTCAACAAGTTACTCAAAGTTCTTCATGAAAAATCAACTTCGGGTTTTAATTATTAGACAAACATGTTTATGATCTCCTGAAGACATTCTGCAAATAAAAACATTATTATTATTGTTATTGTTATTATTATTATTATTATTATTATTATTATTATTATTATTATTATTATTATTATTATCGGTTCAGTGAAAACAGTTGCAGGTTTATTTGCTGAACATTCTGACTTCCTCCCATCATCGTCTTTATTATCCCAGTTTCTAGTGAACGTCTCAGCTGAGCTGGACTCTGATTCTGTTCTTGGTTCTGGTTCTGGTGTGGAGAGCCGAGCCCCTGCACTGGCAGATGAGGTTCATGACGAGGACGGGCCGGATGTTGTGGTCTCTGAGGCCGTAGATGAGCGAGCTGAGGCACTTGGGCAGGATGATGACGGCCATGTAGAGGCCGATCTGCAGGCGGACGGCCGGGACGCGCTCCAGGCTGCCGGTGATGACGATCAGCAGCGAGTTGTAGACGGTGGAGGACATGCTGAGGCCCAGCTGCACCAGGTGCAGCAGCAGCGTGCGCCGCGCCCGCACGGCCGACGCTCTGTCCGTGGACGCAGAGCGCGCCGCCACGATGATGCCGGCGTAGGCGAAGGAGACGGTGGCCGCCCCCAGCAGGAACAGGAAGTAGGTGAAGGCTCTGTCGTAGTGGTCAGACACGGGGTCGATGAAGGCGCTCTCCTTCCCGCAGTAGTGCACCATCTGCATGACCCCCAGGTCAGCCGCCGAGAAGCGGGACAGCATCAGGCTGAGCTGGACGATGACGTGGGAGGAGCTGACGCCCCAGATGACCCCGATGGCGGCGCCGGTGTTCCTCAGGGTGACGATGGCGCTGTGCCGGAGGGGGGTAGCACACCGCCACGTACCGCTCCAGGCACATGCTGACCAGCGTGACCACGGACACGCAGTGGGTCAGGCTGCTGAAGGCGGTGAGAGCGGCGCACACCGGGTACAGCAGCGCGAGGCTGACCGCGGACAGCAGGAACATGGACTGGCTCTGGAACAGCTGCACGGTGTCCACCAGCAGCAGGTTGAACAGCAGCACGTAGCGGGACGCCTCTCTGAACAGCGGCCGGCTGCGCAGCGTGTACAGCATGGTGAGGTTGATGAAGAGGAACGCGCAGCATGGCAGCGTGGTGACGATGGTGAACAGCACCAGGCCCAGGACCCCCTGGTGAGGCCCCGTCACCGTCACGTTCAGCGCACTCCTCCTGCTCAGCATCACAGCATCATCATCATCATCACACCCCCAGCAGGGCCACAGAGGTCACAGAGGTCACTGCCACTACAACCCCACATCATCAGAACGGCCGCTCTGGCAGATCCACTTCCTGTCATCAGCTTTTATCTCATCCTCTCTCTGCTGCCACCAGCTGAGAGCTGAAAACATCACATGACCTCAGAGCAGCAGCACATCGTCAACACTTCATTACTGATTCACATGTTACTGTTTTCTGCTGAGAAATAAAAGTTTCCATGCAAAAGTTTCACTAGAGAAACAGAACAGGAAATGTTTTCATGATGATGTTCACAAAGGTCAGACCTGCTGATTCATAATAAACAAGATTCACTGAATGAATAGAAACAAAAGACCACAGCTGTCCTCTTCCTCACGATGGCCTCTGAGGTTTTATACGTCTGTCCTCTAAAGGTTGATGGTTCTCTCTTCCAGATCCCTGAGGATCTTTTCTGTTTTTGTCCACCCAGTTGGTTGGTCATCGTGTTTATTGGTCTGGAACTGGAAACTCAGCAGGATGTCAGACTCTTCAGTCCCAGAGTGAATGAATCTGATCCGATGTTAGACTGTTCCAGCCTCCAGGTTATGATGCTTCATGTTTGCTTTACCAACCAGCTCCAAACGCCCAGCTGCTCTCTGCTGGCCGGTTTCCATCTTTGTACAGCCTCCATCTTGGTTCTGGTCCGGTGTGGTAGACCCTGACCTCCACTCAGTGGCGCAAAAGGTGGCTATGCAGTGTATGCAACGCATAGGGGCGCTGCAGTAGAGGGGGCGCAAAAACGATGTGGGGAATTATTTTTTCTAGTCAGCATTTTATGTACTTAACAGCTGTTTGTGTATGAAATGATCAATAACAGAGGAACAGCACTGATTAGGCGCCCCCCTCCCATACAGGCAGCTTGGGCAGCGGCTGAGGCGCGTTTTGTTTTCTTTTAAATTTGTAGTAATGCCTCAACAACAGGGAGCTAAAGATGGGGCGCAGAAAAAAACTCCGGGGCCCAAAACAGAAAACGGAAGAGGGGGAAGGATAAAGATGTTGGAGAGACGAAGAAAAGCTTTTCAAAGTGGTTGAAAGACAGAAGGTAAGAAATGTCCGTGTATCAACAAGAGAGTTGTAAATATTCAGGTTAGCTTAAGCTAGCCTACAATGATGATGTTCGCATCCACCTCAAAAATATGTAGTTGCGGCCCTGGCTGCAGCAAACACAGTTTGACTCTGATAATGTGTCGGATGAATGAGCAAGTGACGTCAGCGCAGCAGGTGCAAAGAGCCCATTGGTACATTGATCTTGTAGCCAGAGAAACTGTAATCTGTTTTGGATTCTTTAAAGTGTACTGCAAACATTTGTTTTTGTTTTATATTGGCAATAAAAATAAAGGTTTTAGGAGCAGAGCTAATGGTGCATTTGAAATCCATGAAGGCTATGTGTTCCTCTGTTTGATCAATTAATATTTAATAAGAGAGTTAGTTTTAGTTTCACTGAATCAATTAAAAGTAAGTCCTGTAGATTTAATATTTCTCTATCTTAATAAAGTTTTGTTCATTATTAAAAGAATGTTAAGATGTCCAGAATCAGCTGCAGCTTGTTTTTTTTTAATCTGCGCAAAGAATAATTAACATTCTTATCTAATATTTTAATTCTTATAATTCTACATAATTATTACTCAGATTTTTATAAACATCCTTTGGACCATGCAAAGCATTTTAGCTGTTTCTCTATAAGATCTATTTTCTATTTCCAGTTATTAAGTTCTTCCAAACTGCTATGGGAGCAACTTTGAACACAACGATCATTTTAATTTGATATTTGTTCAAATCATCTTTCCATTCTCTTACTTTGACTCACTTGCTCCTTGCCTTTCTCCTTATTTCTAAATCACCACATGTGCCTACTTACCAAACCTACTACTCAGTTTGTTAATTCCTGCAAACCATGAGCTAGTAGTTTTCATCATTATTTTTCTTTCTATGAAACTTTAACTGTTTAAAGTTTCCTCATCCTTTTCCTTCTTAAAAAAACTTTCATATTCCCCTTTCTTGTGTTTCACATTCCTGTCTGTTACTTGTTTTCCTTTATGACTTTTGTTCCAGTTTTCAGATATTTTTTTATTTATTATATTCATCTACTTATTCCTGTATTTATTTATTTAGTTAGTGTTTCATTTAGTCATCTATTTATTTGCCAACACACTGTTATCACAATCTTCTGTTTCCTTAATTTCTTGGCTCTTTCTTTAGTTTTTTATTTTATCCTATAGTTCTAGTTCTATTTTAGTATTTATTTAACCTTTTAACCTGTACTTTACGATCCATTTATTCAGATATTTTCTATTTTATCAGGGTCCTGCCCTTCAACACACTCCCAATATTTTCACTGCTGTTAATCTTTTGATTTACATTTACTGTTGAAATATAAAGCAGTAATTCGTTCAATGGTTGTTAATGGCGAGTTTGCTATGCCGCCATCTGCTGTGTATTCTCCAGTACTGCAGTTATTTTTCTACCATTCCGGACAATTTAAATGAATTCATTTACAAAAGAAATTAAACGAACACATATTGAAACACTTCTCTCCACTTCCTGCTATTTCTACCCATTTTAAACAATTTAGACCAGTTTGTCAACACCTAGGCTGTTCTAAAAACTGGTTTCTTTTTTATAGTGGGTAACAATTAAAAATACCAATTGTGGTAATCCTTTCTTGGACTCTTACGAGTGGAGGATTCTTGCCTCTGCATCCTCAATTGGTTTGCTCCTTCCAAACCCGCTACTTTAAATGAGATAAAATACCTAAAGGTGTTTATACCTCCAATCACACTTCAGTTCCGGAGCTGAAGCGTCTTCACGCAGGACTCCGCCCGCCCTGTTTTTTTTACGGAATGAAACTTTTAAGACGGATTTAAGCGGCTGCTCGCTGGACTCCGCCATCCAATTATCACCACAACAGCATAAAGTTAAAGCCGTTTAGTTTCAGCTGTTAGAGCCCAGGATTCACAGCGTTTCTTACACAGGATTTCTTTTAACGCAAACGCCATCAACTCATTCACGCTTTTCTTTTAAAAGAGAATTTACTCTCAGTTGTCTCTCCCCTTCCACGGAGTCCCGTCAAGCGTCAGATTCCAGCTGGTAAACCAAATACCAGTCCCGGAAAAAGATCTAAACTCATTCTGAAGAGTTTAGCCGTGCGCACGGTCCTTCTGGATTCGGTCTCACCCGCTGGAATCCTTCAGTATCTTGGGATCCGGCTTGGAAGGACCAAATTAATATCAGGTTCATCTACCTAAGCATTCTCAAACTGAAAAAGAAGAGAGAGACAAGTGAGTTTTAGATTTACTTGCAAGGAGAACGGACAGCAGCGTGCTTTAGTTACAATCTACCCGCTCTAAAACAGCTCCTCCCAGAGAATTTCTTTTTATTTCCTTAGGGCGGTTCTAGTTACAGAGCCTATTCAGGGGTCTCAAACTCCAGTTCTCGAGGGCCGCAGTCCTGCAACTTTTAGATGTGCCTCTGCTGCACCACACCTGAACAGAATAATTAGGTCATTAAGGCTCTGGAAAACTGATCTACACAAGGAGGAGGTCATTAAGTCATTTCAATCCAGTGTTTTGTACCTGTGGCACATCTAAAAACTGCAGGACTGCGGCCCTCGAGGCCTGGAGTTTGAGACCCCTGGATTTGGTTATCTTGAGTTAATCACATAGCAGCTGCTTCTTCTGTTCTCTTGAGTCACAGGTGTGTTGCACCTGCAAGCTGCCGTAATGTAGAATGCAAAATTCAGAGTTCTTGTTTATTTCCTTCTGTAGAAACAATGCAGGAACTGATGAACCCACAGAACAAGGAGTTGTCTTGTGCATCCCTGTCTCATGTACAGTTCCTCTGTTTCTGGTTCATAAACTTCGACCCTTAATCATCCGTCAGTCATCACTCTTGCTGCAGACCATCTGGTGTCAGCTTCCAGTTTGACCCGTTTAGATGTCTTCCTGCAAGCATCTCTCACCAGGCACAAATTCCAAAAGCAAACAAGAGTATTTATATTTGTAATTAATTTAAACGCATCACTATCCCACAAACATCCTGTTTCCAGCAACCCAAAATATCCTTTACTGTTAAAAAAACCCCCAAGGTGGCACCCAATACGCCAACGTTCTTGAATCGTACATATGCATCAAAATTCTCCCTACTCTCTGACATACTGATAGTTCCTCTTCCTGTATATTTACCCTAACTGGTTCTTCCCTTTGCTGGAAATCTTTGCTTTTTTCCACCAGCCTGGATTCGATCCTGTCATTTTTGATCTTCAGAGATACAATCTCTTTATTTAACTCCTCATTTTCTCTCTCTAGCTGCTCGAGTTTTTCTGTTGTTTCTCTTAATTTGTCCGCTGCAGTGTTTCTCTGTTTTTTCCGGTCCTCTTCCAGTTTAAGTGTTATTCTTAATTTGGCTTCATTATCACATCTTAGTTGGCATATAGTTGCATTTTCTTCCTCCAGGTCCAGATGAATTTTTCTGATTTGTTTTTTGTAAAATGCATTTGATTTTAGAAGTAAGCAATTTTCCTCATGCCAATTGTGTGTCTTGTCCGTTCTGTTTAGTCTCTCTAGTTTAATCTTCAGACTTTCTACAGTTTTCTGAAGCTCTTGGTTCTCCTCTGCCAGCTTGCTGCGGTTCTTCTGTAAATTGTTTATTTTAGTCAACAAAAAATTATCCTCTTCCATGTTTGCTCTCTGGTTCAGACTGCAAATGAATTTCTCTGTGGAATCTGGCAATACAAAGGCAGCCGCCAGTGATGTCATAGACAGGATGAGTGACATCACTGTGACATCAAAGCCACAAGAAGTCTGTTGGGTGTGGGGGAGGGGGGATGTTTTTTTAAAAAACTTTATTCACAGACACACTGTACAACGACAGAGTGAAACATTTGTTCTGCCTCCAGAAAAAAACAAATACAGATAAATATATTCAAGATGAAGAAAAAGCTACGGGGCTTCGGTTCCCAACTGTTCATTCAAAGCAGTACAGAGTTCAATTGTTTTAATAGCTATTTTCTGTCTTTGATAGTCTGGATATAAAACTTAAGTTCATTGTAAAATGCAGCAAAGCATGGCTTCCCCTACCTGGAACAATGAATATGATATTTAAATAGTGACAATAGAGGATTTATGAGAAACTCTGAACTGTTGGGCTCTTTGCACCTCAGCTTCCGCGTTTGGGGCAAAGCGGCTCAATCTTTTCCGATCTATTGAAAAAGGCTCTTTACACTGGGCGTCTGCAGGGCTTGTCCAAGGTAACAATTAATGATGTACATCGATCCGAAGCCCCGACAATAAGCTGGAGAAAGGTTTCAAGATGTTCGCCTCGTTATACACAGATACGAAGGTGAGTTTTACTTTCTTTAAACTTTGTGGCTAACATTAGCTTTAGCTTATGCTAGACATTTGTCTTGTAAAAATGTGCTATTTAAGTAACATTTTTCATCCATTCTAACGGACAATGTTTTTACCTTGTTTTCAAGTATATTACCTGCATTTATTGTCGTTAGTGTCAGAGACCAAGTAACGGTCTAGGGTACTATAATGTCCCCTCCAGTTCTCCCTGGTTCCTACGCCTACGGCTCTGACTGTAATCCTGGACCTGTGCTTCTGTCTGCTCTGTCCTCTCAACCCTCAGCCGATCACAGTACAGTCACAACGCTCATACTACTGTTCCTTCCTGTTGAAAGGGAGTTGTTCTCCACCACAGTCGCCCCGTGCTTTAGATGTAGAAATTGTTGGTAAATCAATAATCAGATGGGCTTCATTTATATCCACTAATCAGTTTGTAACAGTGATGAACTAAAATTGTGACTGGATCTGAATCTACGTATTTTTTGTTCAAATGAATTGAATTGATTTAAACTGAATTTAGACCAAACCAGACAAAAACTGGTTTGGATGAATTTGACCTGGTTGAATTATAAAGTGGACTAAGCTGACAGCAGTGCAGTAAATTCCCTGGTAGATGGCTTTGCTGACTTTATATTTGATAAAAACAAAGTGGACATGAACAGCGGATGGCGTTGCTGTCCAAATCCTCTCTGACTGTGGAATAAACTTCACACTGGACTTCAAGCACGGTCGATTCTGTGCCTCCACACTTTCCTTTAGGTTCTGGGACCTTAATTCCCAAATTAAAGTCAAAATGTATTTTCATCTATAAAGACAACTGGGCAACTTTATATCCCAAGTATGACGCTCATGATGTTGTCAGATTACTTTACGACTAAGAGTCTTCAGTCAGAAGCTTCATCAAGTTTGCTGTAATGCAGACTGCTACAAGAGATCCTTCCTAACAACCATTTGAAGAACCTTGAATAACATGATATTTAACCATATTTTACTTAATTTTAGGATCAATAATGTATTCTTGAATTCAAATTGAATTTAACTTTGTATGTCTCTTGAGACTCCAGTGGTTGTCTACACCTTCTGAATCTCTCCCAAATTCTTTACTGGGCTTCGTTTCACAATCCTGACAAAATTGTCCTAGACAGTTGTGCACATTGTCCTACCACACTTTCTTTCTTCCACTCAACTTTCCATTAACACGCTTGCATATAGAGCTTTGTGGCGTACCCTTCAACATTTTGTCAAGATAATAAAAATAACGTATTACATAAATCAAATATATAAATGAGTTTACTTTTTCTAACTCAAGTATTCAAATAAAACTTTTAGACAATCTTCTAATTTATTTAAACCCCTCCACATGCTGGCTTGCACGCCGAACCTCCCAGCAACTTGCAGGTGAACGGAAGAGGGGGAAGGATAAAGATGTTGGAGAGACGAAGAAAAGCTTTTCAAAGTGGTTGAAAGACAGAAGGTAAGAAATGTCAGTGTATCAACAAGAGAGTTGTAAATATTCAGGTTAGCTTAAGCTAGCCTACAATGATGATGTTCGCATCCACCTCAAAAATATGTAGTTGCGGCCCTGCCTCCACTGGTCTGAGATCCTGATCCTGAGCTGCTGGGATCTTATTGAGTTCAGACTGAAGTTTTTACTGAGATAATCAGAATGTTTGGGTCTGACCTATTGGGTTAATATTGTGCTGTAGACAACTGAAAACATCCTGACCTTTGACCTTTTGGTGAAGGTTGAGTGACAGATGATGGTGATGATGATGATGATGGTGATAATGATGGAGGATGAAGGCCGGCAGGATCAGTGTTGTGTCTCTGGTTTCAGAGTTTTAGTGAACAGAACCAGAATCTTTACTTTTTGTCCCTGGTGAGTCGTTTTCCTTCCAGTTGGATCTGATCTGATCTCTGCTGATCAATTGCTTCTGTCTGTCTGCTAGCTTGGTGTCAGTTCAGCTACATTGAATAAGTGAGTAGACCCTGCAATGGCTGCCCGGGTTTCAGTAAATATGGCGCCATCCTGGAGAGGTCGACCGCTCCAAGATGGCCGCCCTGCGTCTCGTCAGCGCCAGTAGACCAGAGCGGTCCAGGAGGCGTCTATCGTTTTATCATGTCTGTGCTTTTAGCTACCAGAGTTCCAGCAGAACGTTTCTCCGTCTCAAACGGTTCATCCATCGTCTCTGCTGATCCATGATGGACTGAGGAGGTTCTGGTTCATTGCTAGAACCTTTAGAACCGTCTGGTTCTGATCATCCAGAATCAGACGGTTCTGTTCAGGTTCTAGATTCTCCTTGATGTTGAACATTTATCCAGGAAGCATTAAAGTGCTTCTGGTTCTGACCCGGTGGACCAGAAACTCTGTTGGGCTTCATGTGTTTGTGTTTTATATAAGGGGTTTCCCACCCTGGTCCTCAGGGGCCCGTGATTTAACTATTCCACCCGAATGACTGGATGACCAGCAGGCATCTGCAGCAGCTGGGGTCAAAGGTCATGCAGCACCTGGACCGGACATCCAGAACCTGCAGAACCATTTGGAGGAACTGGTCCAGGTCAACGGGTCAGAGCGGTTCTGATCCGTTCATTTCTGTTCACATAATTACTGAACCAGAGAAACACTTTGGGTTTTATCATCTGCTGGGTTCTGGTTCTGACCCAGATAAAGGTTCTGGTTCTGACCCGTCTCTGCCGCACATCCATCAGTTACTGCAGATTAATAAAAGTTGTTTTTAATCTCGAAGAGTCTCACATTAAAGTCAACTGGGTGGTTGCCATGGAGACGTCGTGTTGAGTGATGTAATCCTCTGGGTGTGATGATGATGATGATGATGATGATGAGCGCTCCTTCCTCCCCCGGCGCCTCATTTAGCAGCATTAATTATTAAAGCAGTAAATATTGACAGCAGCTCTAATGGAGGAGATTCTCTGAGGATAAAAAGTTTTTTAAAAATTTGAAAAACTTCTGCAGAGCGGCTGGACGATCCGTCAAGGTTTTACAGCAAGTTTGATTTTCCTCAAGTTCTGCAGATTTCAGTTCATCACGTTGTTTATTTTCAAGACGTTTTTCACCAGACTTTCGACTAAACATTTACATTTTACAGGAAACGGTTCTGATATTTCTGGTTTAATGTTTAGTCATATTTAATATTTAGCTCCTCTGAATCTGGACTCAGTGAGCAGCAGGAAGAATCTGCAAACGCAGAAAGACAGAATGAGAACCCAGATTATGAGAAGAAACCCGAGATTTTCCGTCTGTAGGGGAGAATTCTGGGTTTGGTTCTGGAGCGTCTGACGGGTCAAAGTGAAACATTTTCACGGTTCTTCAGGTTCATGGATCTGTGGCGGCTGAAGCTGCTTCCATCTGACTGATTCTAATGAACACACACATTCCTCAGATTTATAAAACTGTTTATTCAATTTACTGTCAAAAAGACACTGTTAAAAATCATATGAAACATTTTTAAAATGTTTCATCCTGCATCATTATAATAATACTGGGTTAAAAAAATTGTTTTAGGAAGTTTTCTATGTTTTTTCAACTGGTTTAGGATTGTTTTGCACCACTGAATCCAAAAATCACACCCATTTTTCACAGGTTTTATTCTAATTTGATTTAGAGAAATCTGATCTTATGACTAAATTAATAACATTTTTGTGACGTCATCAGTTCATTTCTCATCCAAAGAAGGTTTTAGGAGAACAAAAATAGTTTTCTAACAGAGTGTATTAATGAAACTTAGATTTCTGCAAACCGAGTAATAAACACTGGTTCAGGGTAACTACATGTAAACTGAACATCACGTCTTCATTGAGTAAATTTCAGGTCATGAACTTCTGTTTCTTTAGCAGCTCCCTGCAGAGTCCAACCGGCCGTCGTGACGTCATCCAGCGTCCCAAACTAATGTGGAGCTCAGTTCACAAAGTTCACCTGATTGAACAAAACCAAAGGGGATTTTTGGATTCAGTGCATCAACGTGACCCTAAAACAGTTGAAAAATCCCAGACAATCTGTTGACCATCAGTCCGTTCTCAGTGAGAGGAGCTTCAGCGGGTCAGAGGCGTTTCTGTTGAGGTCGGCAGCGTTCCTCCTTCAGGTCCGAAGCAGAAAAGGTTCTGGTTCTGATGACTTCAGTGAACTGCTGCAGGTTTAGAGCTCAGCTCATTATCACTCTGACATTCACAACAACTTTCATCAATGATCAACTTTTGCTTGTTAATGTTTTTATGAATAAACAATAGATAAATATTATCTATTAGACTAAGTTACAGCAAAGTCCAACAATGAAATGACTGGTTGCCAGTTCAGGGAGGAAAAATCCCCATGTGGGCAGAAACTGGTTGTTGTAGCAGAAGGTTTTAGTTCCTTCAGGAACCTTCAGGCTGCTGCTGAAACCTTTCAGCAGGAAGGACTTTGACTGGACCGCAGTGGTTTCTCAGAGGAGCCTGAGTGAACGAACATCAGTGCGGACCAGAACCTCCAGGCTGGACTGTTCATCCTGATGCTGATGCATGCTGGGTAATGAAAACAGGGACTTCTGGGTCTTTAGGAGCTGGCCTTCACTTTCAGCGTCATGGAGAACTGGACAATGTCCTCCATTGAATCCTGCTTTGTGCTCTGCTCTACAACATGGCGCGCGCTCCGCTGCAAGTTGCCATAGTAACGCTGAACTTCCTGTATCTCAGCCTGGCGTCTCCTCTTCAGGTCGGGCCCTTCAGGCTGAGCAGCAGTCAGCAGCTGTTCATATTTCAGTTCCACGGCTCTGGTCTGCTCCTCCACCTGCTTCTGGTAGAACGCTCTGAGCTCCTCCTCTCTGCGCCGCAGCATCTCCACCACCTCCAGGTAGGTGTAGTTGGAGTAGAACTCTCCTCCGTTCTCGGACACCATCCTGTCCACCTCCTCCAGCAGCGCCAGCACCTGGCTGCGGTCGTGGGCCCTGCGGTTGTTGAGCAGCAGGTATCGGTTGTTGACCCTCTGCAGGACGCTCTGCAGCTTGGGGCCGCACTCCTGCAGCTGCAGCTTCACTTCTTCAGCAGCTTCATCCTCCCGGGTGAACAGGATCATGGTGTACCTCCAGGCGTCTGCCCCAAAGATCTCCTCCACCTGCCTCACCGCGTCCTGCTCCTCATCGGTGAAGGGCCCCACCTTGATGACCAGCAGGATGGCGTGGGGCCCCGGGGCCGACATGTTGATGCACTTGGAGATCTCTCTCTTGATGGCGTGTTCGGAGAACGACGTGTCAAAGACACCCGGCGTGTCGACGATGGTCACTGTTCTGTCAAACACTTCGCCTTCCTGCTTACAGCACTGCCTGGTGACTGGGAGAAACACAGAGGATATGATCAGGACATCAGGATGGTAGAACGCTCTGAGCTCCTACTCTCTGTGCTGCAGCAAAGCAGGATGTATATGTATATATATATGTGCTATATATATATACAGTACAGACCAAAAGTTTGGACACACCTTCTAATTAAAATGGGTTTTCTTTATTTTCATGACTATTTATAAGGCAAGAAATCCCACTTATTAACCTGACAGGGCAGGTTGACCTATGAAGTGAAAACCATTTCAGGTGACTACCTCTTGAAGCTCATCAAGAAAATGCAGAGTGTGTGCAAAGCAGTAATCACAGCAAAAGGTTGCTACTTTGAAGAAACTAGAATATAAGGGGTATTTTCAGTTGTTTTACACTTTTTTGTTTAGTGCATATTTCCACATGTGTTATTCATAGTTTTGATGCCTTCAGTGTGAATCTACAATGTCAATAGTCATGAAAATAAAGGAAACTCAATTAATTAAAAGGTGTGTCCAAACGTTTGGTCTGTACTGTATATACAGTATATAGTAGGTCATGGGTGCTGCTAAGGCGGCCATTTTGATTGAGGAATGGAGTGAAGCTCCAGCAGGTCAGCCCAGGGAATTCCTGGAATATGGTGACTCAAAACTGAAAAGGAAGATAAAGAAGAACAAAATGTCCAATATAAAGGACACAAATGAAATGCTGTGTCTCAGGAATATATAATATAGTTAAGTATTGGCTGTTGGCCATAACAGAAATATTAATATTGTTTTTTAAAAAATAGTGTCAGGTTAATTAAGTTTGACCTAAATTAACATAAAATACAGTTTATGGTTATTCAACAAATCATAAATTTGAAAAGAAATTGATCTTTGATTGATTGGGTGGATTACTGTGAGGAAGTTCATAAAGAGCAGCTAAAATCCTTCAGCTGATCCAAACCACTGCAGCAGAGTTCTGATGGGAACTAAAAACAAAGATCAGATTTCTACTGTTTTAATTTTCCTGTTAATCCAGATTATAATTCCAGATTCTCACATATGAAGCCCTTAATAATCAGCTCTGATTGGTGCAGATGCTCCATGTCTGCTTCAGACCAGAGATTTAAATACCTGAGGACTGACTGACTGCGGCTACGAAGGCGTCTCTGCCCAGGATGGTGTTCCCACTGGAGCTCTTCCCTGACCCAGTCTTCCCAACAAGAACCAGTCTGAGAGCTGGAGAAGGAAAGTAAACCAAGTCACAATGCTTTGCTCAATATTATACTTTCGTAATGAACATCACATCTGCATTAACTCATTTTACTACATGTGATATGATTTCTCCAATAAACCATGTAGCATCGCAACATGTTTTAAAGAGGCAGTATCATGTTTTCCAGCCACATAGTGTCAATTTTACTGCCATAGTTACTGTAATGTAATATAGTTACAATCAGTAACTATATTACATTCAGTTATTATTCAATGCTGTCTGTATCAAATATGATTTAATAGAAATTTAACTTTCTGATTTAATGCCCTGAAATTGGGCCTCTGTCTCTTTAAGAGGCTCTTTCTGAAGCTCCGCCTCCAGGAAGTCATCCCAACATGGCCCCTCTGTTAACCCTTTAACAACGTCTGCTGAGCAGCAGCTCCTATAATGAGCTCAGCAGCTGTTTGCTAATTCCTGCTGGCTAGTCTGAAGGAGCTGAGTGGGGAAGGAGCTGCGCCCTGTAGGCGGGGCTAGGTCCACTGAGGCGTTTTGCATCTGAATGGTTGCCATGGAGATGAAAGGATTTCTCACACATGAAAGAATCAAAGTAACACGGCAGGGAAAAACATTGGAACGTGATTGAAGATAAAGAGCTGATTTGACATGATACTGGCCCTTTAACAGTTTGTATTTATGCCAAATTCTCCAACCAGTTAAAGACAATTCTTATATTAACTTATGAAATATGGAGAGTAACTGTACACAATATATAGAAGTGAGTAGTGACAAGTTACATTTACCCAAGTTACCTGTTTTTAAAGAGAGTTTCACTACATCATTTTCACTTGTGTAATTTTATTGCATCACTTCTCTGAGTTCAGTAAAGTTTCTGTAGCAGTGGAGCCAAAAATGCAGCAGAGATCCACAGTATAACGTTGAAGTGAGACCTCTTGTTTGTTCAGCAGCTTTGCTGTTGTGATATTTTCCTGAGTCTGTTGCAGGTTCAGTGAACAAACAGCAAAATATCCATATGGCACTAGAAGCACTTCCACATATACAGTAACACTGTCGGTATCAGATTTATACGTTTCATATTCTAAAAAGTCATTTGGAGAAACATTTCTACTGCCAGATTCTGTAATTATGGTGTTTGTACTTTTAAAATCAGAAAATAGTTGAATTAGACTGTCTGATTACATCATTTTCAAATAACATATCAGATTAAAACAGGTACTCAGTTCTTGAGGATAGATAGATAGATAGATAGATAGATAGATAGATAGATAGATAGATAGATAGATAGATAGATAGATAGATAGATAGATAGATAGATAGATAGATAGATAATACTTGGAGGAGGGTCCATGCTCCTTCTTCTTCTTCCTCTTGTCCCTGTAGAAACAGATGAACAGCTGAGTTTCATTACTGACAAAAATCCCTCAGTTTGTAGCACAATATTAGGAAAACATGCAATCACTTATAATAATCTGACAGTAATGCCAAGGTAACCATAGGAACACAAAGGTACATTTACTGCATGTTCTGTCGTGACAAACTAAACGAGCCATGAAGCAACGAGACCCGTTTTCACTAAAACATCAGCTGACTGCCCGGTGCGCTGCAGAGGCAGGACGCGGTAGCAAACTCAAAGTAACTTATAATAATAATAATAAACGTTATTATCACAGGGTGTCGCAGCACCAGAACCAGTGAAACTTGACGCATTGTGATGGAGCTGACAGCGGAAAGAAATGATCCACAACCCCGAAGTTTTAACGTAAATCTGTGCAGCTGGTGACGTCGGTCAGTAAACTTACCAAACTCATCTCCTGTTGCCAAGTTATAATGCAGATGATAAATGTCAGTAAGAGACAGAAGAATGTAACTATGAACATGTGTTGTTAAAAATAAATAAAAATAAAGTAAAAAAAAAAAAAAAAAAAACTTACCTGCGGCCTGCGCCATGTCGACCTGTCTGTCTGCTCCGGTCGCTGGAGAACACGGAAGAGAACAACCCGGAAATGTTCACCTGTCCGGGTTTAGAATCAGGTTGTTAATGTCCGAAACAGCTATAAGTCAATAAAACCTAAAATTAAATGAGAAACTCCAAATCTACATAAAAAAAAACATCAAGAAGGAAAGTTTTAGAGAAAGTCTCTCAAAGACGCACAGCGGGTTTGCATCATTTCAACACCGGCGAAGACGCCGGTCTCAATAAATCTCTGTCATGTGACGAAGCAGAGTTGTTTCGGCGCGGAGATGAATGAAGATGTCGCGTGAAATAAAGAATGTCAGAAATGATTAAAGTTAGTGTCTCAATGTGAGATTATTTCCTAATTATCCTATCGATGATTATTGCTTTAATGGCGTCTCTGGCGCCGTCCAACCTTTCGCTCTGCAGCAGCTGAGCAGAAACTCCTCCCACACCGCCTCATTGCTCCTTCCGGCGTGATCCTCAGGCTGACTGTAAAGGAGCGGACCTCGTTACCTGTGCGTTGCAGCATCTGGGTACATACATGGTTCATTACGGTAATAAAGCAGCAGGGGTGGCCTTCCACCTGTTACTACCCCATATATACAGGAATAAATATTTCTTAATTTTACTGTGCTGGAGATGGATCCAGGTGTTGTGTAGCATAATCAATATCCACACTATGCTCATCTTAGTTTCTGCAATCTATAACCTATTATCAAAAACACCCATTTGTTTTGATAATAGGTTTTTATCAAAACAAATAATACGGAACATCTGATCCGTGTTCAGATCAGATGTATTTTACGGAGTTAATAGTGTCATTGATGCACACATCTTTTTACTTAATTACTTTTTAATGTAAATAACTTATAAAGATATATTTTTGTGAAACAGAAAAAAATGAAAAATCTCCTGAAAAAAAGATTAAGGGGCAGATTTTTTTTTTTAACTTCTTCACTTCTAAATAGTCAGAAACGTGAACTATTAAATCTAACATTGACGCAGCAGGAGGTCCCACTCTTCTCTTTGGGTCAGTAAATGTTGCCTCTTTCACATCTAAATGTTCCCCACAGAGAGCAACCAAGACATCGACATGTTTTCAATCGCAGCAGATTTTTGTTTCATTTCACATAGTTGAAAGCAGAAGTTTACATACACCGAATAAAGACACGCAGACCTTTTTTTTTTTTTAAACAATCTTAAGTTAAATCAGAACAAATCTTTCGTTTTAGGTCAGTTAGAATCACCAAAATGATTTTTATTAGTTAAAAGGCTCAATAATAAGAAAAGCAGCAGGAGAGCCCATGGCGCCCCTGCTGTGTTACCGTAAAGCACAATGTGTGGGCTCAGCTAATCTCTAGGAGAAAGATAAAGTTGCCTGACTTTCACCGCAGCTTCGGGGAGAGAAACTGAAATAAAGCCGAACTTTTTCACGGTAAGACACTGATTATGTGTGCAGTTTACCAGAGAAAGTTCTACAAGGGAAAAAAAGAACTAACCGAAAATCAGCTTTCAAACCAACTGAAATATTACAGAAACAAATGTAATGTTTTGATCAAATATAATCAAAGCCACTGGAGATTTCCTAGAAACTCCGATGCACCTTTAAGAAACCACCGTGTTTGTGTGACTGGCTGAAAGAAAACCTGACAGAAAAATTTTGAACTTGAAAAGTTTTGACTCAGGTTTTGCTGTCGATCCTTGACATTTTTAGTTTCACTTTCACTTTACTGAACAGCTGAAACGTTTGACGGGTTGAGAATCAGGTGAGAGATTATTAGGCCCGAGCAGCAAAGCGCTGCGAAGGCCTATTGTATCTGTACTGTTTCTTATTAGGCCCGAGCAGCAAAGCGCTGCGAAGGCCTATTGTATCTGTACTGTTTATTAGGCCCGAGCAGCAAAGCGCTGCGAAGGCCTATTGTATCTGTACTGTTTATTATTAGGCCCGAGCAGCAAAGCGCTGCGAAGGCCTATTGTATCTGTGCTGTTTATTAGGCCCGAGCAGCAAAGCGCTGCGAAGGCCTATTGTATCTGTACTGTTTATTATTATTACGATTCTTCCCACCTCTTCGTGTGCCTTTTTGGGGGCTTTATCATATTCAAAAACTCACCAAACTTGGCGGTCGCAACTAGAAAATTTAAAAATTTTGAATTTTAAGGTTGTCGCAAAAATCGCAAAAAAAATTGCTGAACGGCAGCAACTAGCAATTTTCTGTTGACACAATGGTATGAACGTATTTCATCGTAGAGACATGAAATTTGGTACGCTTGTAGAGCTCCCCAAAAGACTCAGAACTTACATTTAATGTTATTAGCCAACTATCACAGGAAGTCGGCCATTTTGTCTTGAACGTCCATTTTTTACCTCGATTTTGACGTTTACAGCCTTCGTATTTGATCGAACTCCTCCTAGGGATTTCGATTGATCGACTTCAAACTTGGTCAGTCTGATCATAAGGCATGTTTGATTTAAAGTTATCAAATTGGTGAGTTTTGGAGTATGTTGAAGGGGGGTTAGCAGGGGTCAAAGTTCACCTACTCGCCATGAAACACGAAACTCTTATATTTCCTATATAAAAACACATAGAGGGACCAAACTTTCATTGATTGATCGTCATCGGGTGTCCTAAAATACCCTGTGGTCAAATGATGACATCACTTAGGCCACGCCCCCTGAGAACAGGAAGTGTCATGTTTTACTGTGAACGGTCGCTATCTTAGCCCTTTCACCTAATCAACATGAAACTGTGTCCAGAGACAGAAGACATGTTGGTGTGTTGAGGATTCCAACCCTGACCGGCTTTGACATAGCAGGTGGGCGTGGCGGCGTGGCGAAGTGACCTGTAACGCCGTTGCCATACGTTTGGCTCTGAATTCCACAATTTCGGGCCCAGCTGCTCCAAACTCACTAGGATGGATCCTTATCCACCCACCGACAGGAATTCATAACAAAATTTGGTGGGCGTGGTCTAATTTCTCTATAGCGACCCCTAGAGTATTTTAAATGAACAGCCCCAAGCCATGCTTAAACCTAGAATTACGAAACTTGGTACACATGTGTATCTTGTCGGGACGTACAAAAAAGTCTCTTAGAGCCATGCTCTAAACCCAACAGGAAGTCGGCCATTTTAGATTGAATTTCATTTGACCTCGATTTTGACGTTCACAGCATTCGTATTTGATCGAACTCCTCCTAGGGATTTCGATTGATCGGCTTCAAACTCGGTCAGTCTGATCATAAGGCATGTCTGATTTAAAGTTATCAAATTGGTGACTGTATGAGCTTGCTGAAGGGGGGTTACCAGGGGTCAAAGTTCACCTACTCGCCATGAAACACGAAACTCTTATATATCCTGCACAGAAACTCACAGAGACACCAAATTTTCAGTTATTGATCAACAATAGGTGTCCTAAAATACCCTGTGGTGAAATTATGACATCGCTTAGGCCACGCCCCCTGAGAACAGGAAGTGTCATGTTTTACTGTGAACGGTCGCTCTCTTAGCCCTTTGACCTAATCAACATGAACCTGTGTCCAGAGACAGAAGACATGTTGGTGTGTTGAGGTTTCCAACCCTGACCGGCTTTGAGATAGCAGCTGGGCGTGGCGGCGTGGCGAAGTGACCTGTAACGCCGATGCCATACTTTTGCTTCTAGATTCCACGTTTCGACCGAGCTGCACCAAACTTGGCCTGAGTGATGCTGGTGTGATGTCTGAAAATTCTATGTCATCAGATTATGACGTCATCTAAGCCCCGCCCCCTCAGAACAGGAAGTGCTATTTTTTTCCTTGGAAACTTTCATCTATGGCTCTCTTGACCTAATCAAGGTGATTCTGTGTTGGATGACAGATAGGAAGTTGATCTCGCTTGCTTTAAAGTGCCAAGAGTTTTCAATGGCGGCAACGCCGTTCGTATACGTTTGCCTCTACATTCCACATATTTTGACCGAGCTGCATCAAACTTGGCCTGAGTGATCCTGGAGGCTTGCCCGTCAATCCTACGTCATCACATTATGACGTCATCTAAGCCCCGCCCCCTCGGAACAGGAAGTGCCGTTTTTTTCCTTGGAAAGCTCCGTTTATGGCTCTCTTGACCTAATCAAGATGATTCGGATGATGAGCTCTGTCATTGCTGGCTTCTGGCTGAACCGTGCGGGCGTGGCCAAACGGCGAATATCAGTCCCTCGCCATATTCATACGTTTGGCTCTAATTCACACATGGATCATCCGATTGGCGCCAAACTGGATATGTATGACCTTTGTTCACCTCTAAAGAGCCCGACGGGTTTGAGATGTAATTTGACTCCACTGCGCCCCCTAAGTTAATACATCGGCCGTATCTCCTCGACGCATCGACCGATCTGCACCAGATTTTTGGACAGTCGTCGGGGAGCGCCGCCGAACGCATTCACGCCTGTCGCCCGGTGGACGGGCGGGGAAAATGCGCGACAGCTTCTGCGGCGGCTAGCGGGCGGCGATGCTGGAAACTGCGGCAGAGCTTCCGCGGTGGGGAGCAGGCTGCGGCTCTGGAAAACGCGCGAGAGCTTCTGCGGTGGCCGGAACCCCCGCGGTGGCCAATAGGCCGGAGCGGCGCTTGCTGCGAGGGCCGCCCGAGGCTGCTTGCAGCTTTAATTATTATTATTATTATTCTTATTATTCTTCCACCCAAATGAATTGCCTTTTTGGGGGCTTTATCATATTCAAAAACTCACCAAACTTGGCGGTCGCGACTAGAAAAATTCAAAATTTTGAATTTTAAGGTTGTCGCAAAAATCGCAAAAAAAATTGCTCAACGGCGGCAACTAGCAATTTTCTGTTGACACAATGGTATGAACGTACTTCATCGTAGAGACATGAAATTTGGTACACTTGTAGAGCTCACCAAAAGACTCAGAACTTACATTTAATGTTATTAGCCAACTATCACAGGAAGTCGGCCATTTTGTATTGAACGTCCATTTTTTTCCTCGATTTTGACGTTTACAGCCTTCGTATTTGATCGAACTCCTCCTAGGGATTTCGATTGATCGACTTCAAACTCGGTCAGTCTGATCATAAGGCATGTTTGATTTAAAGTTATCAAATTGGTGAGTTTTGGAGTATGTTGAAGGGGGGTTAGCAGGGGTCAAAGTTCACCTACTCGCCATGAAACACGAAACTCTTATATTTCCTATAAAAAAACACATAGAGGGACCAAACTTTCAGTGATTGATCGGCATCGGATGTCCTAAAATACCCTGTGGTGAAATGATGACATCACTTAAGCCACGCCCCCTGAGAACAGGAAGTGTCATGTTTTACTGTGAGCGGTCGCTCTCTTAGCCCTTTGACCTAATCAACATGAAACTGTGTCCAGACACAGAAGACATGTTGGTGTGTTGAGGATTCCAACCCTGACCGGCTTTGAGATAGCAGCTGGGCGTGGCGGCGTGGCGAAGTGACCTGTAACGCCGATGCCATACGTTTGCTTCTAGATTCCACATGTTTCGACCGAGCTGCACCAAACTTGGCTTGAGTGATGCTGGTGTGATACCTGAAAATTCTATGTCATCAGATTATGACGTCATCTAAGCCCCGCCCCCTCAGAACAGGAAGTGCTATTTTTTTCCTTGGAAACTTTCATCTATGGCTCTCTTGACCTAATCAAGGTGATTCTGTGTTGGATGACAGATAGGAAGTTGGTCTCGCTTGCTTTAAAGTGCCAAGAGTTTTCAATGGCGGCAACGCCGTTCGTATACGTTTGCCTCTACATTCCACATATTTTGACCGAGCTGCATCAAACTTGGCCTGAGTGATCCTGGAGGCTTGCCCGTCAATCCTACGTCATCACAATATGACGTCATCTAAGCCCCGCCCCCTCGGAACCGGAAGTGCCGTTTTTTTCCTTGGAAAGCTCTGTTTATGGCTCTCTTGACCTAATCAAGGTGATTCTGTGTTGGATGACAGATAGGAAGTTGGTCTCGCTTGCTTTAAAGTGCCAAGAGTTTTCAATGGCGGCAACGCCGTTCGTATACGTTTGCCTCTCCATTCCACATATTTTGACCGAGCTGCATCAAACTTGGCCTGAGTGATCCTGGAGGCTTGCCCGTCGATCCTACATCATCACATTATGACGTCATCTAAGCCCCGCCCCCTCGGAACCGGAAGTGCCGTTTTTTTCCTTGGAAAGCTCTGTTTATGGCTCTCTTGACCTAATCAAGATGATTCGGATGATAAGCTCTGTCAATGCTCGCTGCTGGCTGAACCGTGTGGGCGTGGCCAAATGGCGAATATCAGTCCCTCGCCATATTCATACGTTTGGCTCTAATTCACACATAGATCATCCGATTGGCGCCAAACTGGATATGTATGACCTTTGTTCACCTCTAAAGAGCCCAACGAGTTTGAAATGTAATTTGGCTCCACTGCGCCCCCTAAGTTAATACATCGGCTGTGTCTCCTCGATGCATCGACCAATCTGCACCAGATTTTTTGACAGTCGTCGGGGAGCGCTGCCGAACGCATTCACGCGTGTCGCCTGGTGGACGGGTGTGGAAAATGCGCGACAGCTTCTGCGGTGGCTAGCGGGCGGCGGTGCTGAAAACTGCGGCAGAGCTTCTGCGGTGGGGAGTTGGCTGCGGCTCTGGAAATCGTGCGAGAGCTTCCGCGGTGGCTGGAACCCCCGCGGTGGCCAATAGGCCGGAGCGGCGCTTGCTGCGAGGGCCGCCCGAGGCTGCTTGCAGCTTTAATTATTATTATTCTTCCCACCTCTTCGTGTGCCTTTTTGGGGGCTTTATCATATTCAAAAACTCACCAAACTTGGCGGTCGCAACTAGAAAAATTAAAATTTTGAATTTTAAGGTTGTCGCAAAAATCGCAAAAAAAAATTGCTCAACGGCGGCAACTAGCAATTTTCTGTTAACACAATGGTATGAACGTACTTCATCGTAGAGACATGAAATTTGGCACACTTGTAGAGCTCACCAAAAGACTCAGAACTTACATTTAATGTTATTAGCCAACTATCACAGGAAGTCAGCCATTTTGTCTTGAACGTCCATTTTTTTCCTCGATTTTGACGTTTACAGCCTTCGTATTTGATCGAACTCCTCCTAGGGATTTCGATTGATCGACTTCAAACTCGGTCAGTCTGATCATAAGGCATGTTTGATTTAAAGTTATCAAATTGGTGAGTTTTGGAGCATGTTGAAGGGGGGTTAGCAGGGGTCAAAGTTCACCTACTCGCCATGAAACACGAAACTCTTATATTTCCTATATAAAAACACATAGAGGGACCAAACTTTCAGTGATTGATCGTCATCGGGTGCCCTACAATACCCTATGGTCAAATGATGACATCACTTAGGCCACGCCCCCTGAGAACAGGAAGTGTCATGTTTTACTGTGAACGGTCGCTATCTTAGCCCTTTGACCTCATCAACATGAAACTGTGTCCAGAGACAGAAGACATGTTGGTGTGTTGAGTAATCCAACCCCGACCGGCTGCGATGAAGCAGGTGGGCGTGGCGGCGTTGCGAACGCCGTCGAAATTCGTTTGGCTCTGAATTCCACAATTTCGGGCCCAGCTCCTCCTAACTCACTAGGATGGATCCTTATCCACCCACCGACAGGAATTCATAACAAAATTTGGTGGGCGTGGCCTAATTTCTCTATAGCGACCCCTAGAGTATTTTAAATGAACAGCCCCATGCCATGCTTTATCCTAGAATTACGAAACTTGGTACACATGTGTATCTTGTCAGGACGTACAAAAAAGTCTCTTAGAGCCATGGTCGAAACCCAACAGGAAGTCGGCCATTTTGTATTGAAGGTCCATTTTGGACCTCGACTTTGACGTTTACAGCCTTTGCATTTGATCGAACTCCTCCTAGGGATTTCGATTGATCGGCTTCAAACTCGGTCAGTCTGATCATAAGGCATGTCTGATTTAAAGTTATCAAATTGGTGACTGTCTGAGATTGCTGAAGGGGGGTTACCAGGGGTCAAAGTTCACCTACTCGCCATGAAACACGAAACTCTTATATATCCTGCACAGAAACTCACAGAGACACCAAACTTTCAGTTATTGATCATCAATAGGTGTCCTAAAATACCCTGTGGTGAAATGATGACATCACTTAGGCCACGCCCCCTGAGAACAGGAAATGTCATGTTTTACTGTGAACGGTCGCTATCTTAGCCCTTTGACCTCATCAACATGAAACTGTGTCCAGAGACAGAAGACATGTTGGTGTGTTGTGGATTCAAGCCCTGACCGGCTGCGATGAAGCAGCTGGGTGCGGCGGCGTGGCGAAGTGACCTGTAACGCCGATGCCATACGTTTGCTTCTAGATTCCACATGTTTCGACCGAGCTGCACCAAACTTGGCTTGAGTGGTGCTGGTGTGATACCTGAAAATTCTATGTCATCAGATTATGACGTCATCTAAGCCCCGCCCCCTCAGAACAGGAAATGCTATTTTTTTCCTTGGAAACTTTCATCTATGGCTCTCTTGACCTAATCAAGGTGATTCTGTGTTGGATGACAGATAGGAAGTTGGTCTCGCTTGCTTTAAAGTGCCAAGAGTTTTCAATGGCGGCAACGCCGTTCGTATACGTTTGCCTCTACATTCCACATATTTTGACCGAGCTGCATCAAACTTGGCCTGAGTGATCCTGGAGGCTTGCCCGTCGATCCTACGTCATCACATTGTGACGTCATCTAAGCCCCGCCCCCTCGGAACCGGAAGTGCCGTTTTTTTCCTTGGAAAGCTCTGTTTATGGCTCTCTTGACCTAATCAAGATGATTCGGATGATAAACTCTGTCAATGCTCACTGCTGGCTGAACCGTGTGGGCGTGGCCAAATGGCGAATATCAGTCCCTCGCCATATACATACGTTTGGCTCTTATTCACACATGGATCATCCGATTGGCGCCAAACTGGATATGTATGACCTTTGTTCTGCTCTAAAGAGCCCAACGGGTTTGAGATGTAATTTGGGGAAAATGCGCGACAGCTTCTGCAGCGGCTAGCGGGCGGCAGTGCTGGAAACTGCGGCAGAGCTTCTGCGGTGGGGAGCGGGCTGCGGCTCTGGAAAACGCGCGAGAGCTTCTGCGGTGGCCGGAACCCCCGCGGTGGCCAATAGGCCGGAGCGGCGCTTGCTGCGAGGGCCGCCCGAGGCTGCTTGCAGCTTTAATTAGGCCCGAGCAGCAAAGCGCTGCGAAGGCCTATTGTATCTGTACTGTTTATTAGGCCCGAGCAGCAAAGCGCTGCGAAGGCCTATTGTTTCTGTACTGTTTCTTATTATTAGGCCCGAGCAGCAAAGCGCTGCGAAGGCCTATTGTATCTGTACTGTTTATTATTATTATTATTACGATTCTTCCCACCTCTTCGTGTGCCTTTTTGGGGGCTTTATCATATTCAAAAACTCACCAAACTTGGCGGTCGCGACTAGAAAATTTAAAAATTTTGAATTTTAAGGTTGTCGCAAAAATCGCAAAAAAAATTGCTGAACGGCGGCAACTAGCAATTTTCTGTTGACACAATGGTATGAACGTATTTCATCGTAGAGACATGAAATTTGGTACACTTGTAGAGCTCACCAAAAGACTCAGAACTTACATTTAATGTTATTAGCCAACTATCACAGGAAGTCGGCCATTTTGTCTTGAACGTCCATTTTTTTCCTCGATTTTGACGTTTACAGCCTTCGTATTTGATCGAACTCCTCCTAGGGATTTCGATTGATCGACTTCAAACTCGGTCAGTCTGATCATAAGGCATGTTTGATTTAAAGTTATCAAATTGGTGAGTTTTGGAGTATGTTGAAGGGGGGTTAGCAGGGGTCAAAGTTCACCTACTCGCCATGAAACACGAAACTCTTATATTTCCTATAAAAAAACACATAGAGGGACCAAACTTTCAGTGATTGATCGGCATCGGATGTCCTAAAATACCCTGTGGTGAAATGATGACATCACTTAAGCCACGCCCCCTGAGAACAGGAAGTGTCATGTTTTACTGTGAGCGGTCGCTCTCTTAGCCCTTTGACCTCATCAACATGAAACTGTGTCCAGACACAGAAGACATGTTGGTGTGTTGAGGATTCCAACCCTGACCGGCTTTGAGATAGCAGCTGGGCGTGGCGGCGTGGCGAAGTGACCTGTAACGCCGATGCCATACGTTTGCTTCTAGATTCCACATGTTTCGACCGAGCTGCACCAAACTTGGCTTGAGTGATGCTGGTGTGATACCTGAAAATTCTATGTCATCAGATTATGACGTCATCTAAGCCCCGCCCCCTCAGAACAGGAAGTGCTATTTTTTTCCTTGGAAACTTTCATCTATGGCTCTCTTGACCTAATCAAGGTGATTCTGTGTTGGATGACAGATAGGAAGTTGGTCTCGCTTGCTTTAAAGTGCCAAGAGTTTTCAATGGCGGCAACGCCGTTCGTATACGTTTGCCTCTACATTCCACATATTTTGACCGAGCTGCATCAAACTTGGCCTGAGTGATCCTGGAGGCTTGCCCGTCAATCCTACGTCATCACATTATGACGTCATCTAAGCCCCGCCCCCTCGGGACCGGAAGTGCCGTTTTTTTCCTTGGAAAGCTCTGTTTATGGCTCTCTTGACCTAATCAAGTTGATTCTGTGTTGGATGACAGATAGGAAGTTGATCTCGCTTGCTTTAAAGTGCCAAGAGTTTTCAATGGCGGCAACGCCGTTCGTATACGTTTGCCTCTACATTCCACATATTTTGACAAAGCTGCATCAAACTTGGCCTGAGTGATCCTGGAGGCTTGCCTGTCAATCCTACGTCATCACATTATGACGTCATCTAAGCCCCGCCCCCTCGGAACAGGAAGTGCCATTTTTTTCCTTGGAAAGCTCTGTTTATGGCTCTCTTGACCTAATCAAGATGATTCGGATGATAAACTCTGTCAATGCTCGCTGCTGGCTGAACCGTGTGGGCGTGGCCAAATGGCGAACATCAGTCCCTCGCCATATGCATACGTTTGGCTCTAAATCACACACGGATCATCCGATTGGCGCCAAACTGGATATGTATGATCTTTGTTCACCTCTAAAGAGCCCAACGAGTTTGAGATGTAATTTGGCTCCACTGCGCCCCCTAAGTTAATACATCGGCTGTGTCTCCTCGAGGCATCGACCGATCTGCACCAGATTTTTTGACAGTCGTCGGGGAGCGCCGCCGAACGCATTCACGCGTGTCGCCCGGTGGACGGGCGTGGAAAATGCGCGACAGCTTCTGCGGCGGCTAGCGGGCGGCGGTGCTGGAAACTGCGGCAGAGCTTCTGCGGTGGGGAGTTAGCTGCGGCTCTGGAAATCGTGCGAGAGCTTCTGCGGTGGCTGGAACCCCCGCGGTGGCCAATAGGCCGGAGCGGCGCTTGCTGCGAGGGCCGCCCGAGGCTGCTCGCAGCTTTAATTATTATTATTCTTCCCACCTCTTCGTGTGCCTTTTTGGGGGC
>NC_045688.1:4170105-4252441 GCF_003331165.1 Xiphophorus hellerii | reverse complement strand
TTGGATAGAACTTAAAAGTGCACTTTACTTTGATATCTTACTTGACTTTACTTTGATATCTTACTTGACTTTACTTTGATATCTCGTCTGACTTTACTTGATCTGTAATATTAATGTGATTAACTTTAAACTTATTTGAATGATTCCTGACAAATATTATTTGGAATATAGCTATGTATTCTTCTGAATGTTTAGTTGTTGGATAGCAGGTTAACTCTGGTTAAATGCTATTTTTTGTTTTATGTATGACCTCGTTTAGGTCAGGTTTTTTTCCCCCCCACTGTTTCCACGTCAGGATGGTTAGCTACCACCGGATCACCGCAGCTTCACGGTAGGATGTAACTGAACCGAACTACCTCATTTTTCCCGGACCTTTATTTTTTTTCCCCTCCTCCCTCCTTTTGCTTCCCTTGGATTATGGACTAAAACCAGTTGGACTATTGTTTGGTGAACCATTAATCACCTTACCAACAAAAAGCATGGACTTGAATGAGAGAGAGAAAGACTCTTGGGGGTCATCAGGGTTTATTTATTTGTTTGTTATTTTTGTTTTTCTTGTTGTGTTTATTGTTTATATTTATAAGAAAATATTATTATTATTCAATACCTTCCTAAATATATGGAAAATTATACATGCAAATACAATAACTTAACTTTACTTTCTGTTTGTTGGTGTGTATTCACACTCAGGCTCCTCAGTCGAATCCTTCTGATTGCCATATCACCATTATTGGCCATAGTCAGGCGCCTAGCCCCAATTAGCGTTACATCTGCTGGTGAAATTCTCAGCACAGCAAAAACGCATGGGGTCTGAGGTTACTGGTGTATTATAATTGTATTAAAAAAAAACACATTTTAAATAATTTATTTTATTAAAACACATAATAACAACCAACACTTCACCTGGGAGCTCACTGGGCTTATAATAAACTGGCGGAAACCCTGCTCAATGGTCCCATGTAAAAGACAAACAGCTAAACCAGGAAGCACTGTGCCATGCGCCTTTTATCTACATAAAACAGAGAACACAAAGTTACAATAGCTGCAAGCATTGCTTAACTGGAAAGTAGCAGGAGAAAGCTGAGAGAAATGATTTGGTCAGTAAGCATCTCTCAATACAGAAGTTTTAAACCTTGTCTGAAAAGTAGGCCGGTTGTCTATAATTTAGGTGTCTGCAAGCATTTATTAAAATGTTCTCTCAAAACTATTAAGTGTGGAATCTAATTATAGAGGATAAGTACAGAACTGATTCCAAGTACTGTGCTCAGTTAAGACACTTTTACCTAAATAAATCATCTTCCTACACTTTTTTTTTTTGCAACCATTGTGGCAAAACACTATGTAGTCCTGTCTGTTAAAAATTATTTTTGATAGACTGAGGTGCAGCTTCAGCAGTTATTTTGCATTTTCTCAGTAATTTCTCTCTTCTTTGTTATTGAATATTTTTCTCACAATGTGTTTTTAGAATGAACTCTGTCAAATACAGTAATTTCAATGCTGCCCACCGTTCAACATAAAGTATTGTTTCCAATGTATCTAGCAAATCTGATGTTAATAGATTTGTATGCATGTCAGGTTAATAAAACTATTGCTTGAAAAAATGCAAGACGATAACAATCCAGGCGAATTAACTGTTGAGACTGAGGCGTGAGTGTAATTTCTGTCACTGCAACTCTTATGTGGAATTCAGCTTGTACTGATTATTGCCTCAAGATGTCATTGCATGACAAAGTGGGTATTGGAGCACTGTATGCCTAGAGAATTGTCACTCTCCTGGCAAAAGGCCCTTTGTCTCGTCCATCCAAAATTAGGGCCAGAAGAGTTTTTGAATAATTTTTGAGTGGATGCATGGGTGTTAGCTCTCTAATTATGTATTTTTAATGGATAATCGAGAAGGGTTTGTGGGAAGGTTTCTCAAGCATTTTGCTTTACTGGCATATTACAGCCCAACACCCCCAAATGTTCATTTCAAGTCATTATGTTAATGCCAATTAGCATTGACTTTTCCGCCTGGTTGTGAGTGTGCAAATGGTTTGCAGGAAATTATTACAGCCTTCACTGAGAGCAGTAAATGTGCTGATGGGATTTTCATATGAACCACAGGGAAAGCCTTGATACACGGACACAGCTTATGTGTGTGCATGTATGTCGGGGTGTGCAGGCGTGTGCACATGGGACTGGATGCGGTTATATGCATTTTTAAGTGAATTGCAGGCCTCTTTGGGAGACGAGTATGGGGTTTAAAGAAGGTACATTATTGACCGAAAGCTAAAAGAGACAGCTCTGTGTTACATTATTGTCTTTCGTATTGCCTGTGGGTGTTGTGATAGAAATGTATTGTCACTTCACACACTAGAACATGGAGAGCAGAATTTTTAATCAATAGTTCGACTGTACCAAATATTTGATTAGAAACCAACAATAAAATGATTTTTCAGGTAATTTTAACAGTGAGCTCAGGATGTATAAGCTGATATGAATCATTTTAGCTTTGATTAAACATTTTCAGGTTTTCTGTCAGCATTAGCAAAAGTCATTACAAACAGTATATGGCTCTTATATCAGGAAAAAGCAACACAAACTTGAGAGTAATGTATTTTATATATTAATAAATGCATTAATATGTCTGTATTTTGATGTATTTATTGAGATGATGAAGCTGTCCATAAAAAGTATTTATAAATTTCACCAATTTTTTCTTTGGCAGCAAATCTGTCACTGAACCGAGACTAATAACCACATTAAATATTAGTTTGTCTGGTGAGCTCAATTAAGGAAATCTACTTAAGAAGGATGTTCCACATTATTAAGCAGGCCACAGGTTTCAATCAATATGGGAAAGAGAAAGGATCTCTCTGCTGACAAAAGTCATCAGATAGTGTAGTGCCATATGACAAGGTATGAAAACATTAGATATTTAACAAAAACTGAAGCGTTATCGTACTGTGAAGAGATTTGTGGCTGATTTAGAACAAAGATGGGTTTGTACAGATAAAGGCATAATGAGGAAGGTTTCTGTTAGACAAATTCATCGGAGTAAGAGAGCAGCTATTAAAATGCCTTTACAAAGCAGCAACGGTTGCTGCTGGTGCCTCTGGAACCTCAAGGTGGAGGATCCTCCAGAGGCTTGCGGTGCTTGAACCTACTATTCGGCCACCCCTAAGCAGTGCTCACAAGCAGAAACGGTCACAGTGGGCCCAGCCGTACATGAAGATTAATTTTCAAACAGACGTGTTCACTGATGACTGCTGTGCAACCCTGGATGGTCCAGATGGACGCAGTAATGGTTGGTGGTGGATGGCCACCATGTCCCAACATAGCTGTGACGTCAGCAACGAGGTGGTGGAAGCCATTGTTTGGGCCAAAATCATGGGAGGAGAATCATTGGTCGGCCCCTTCAGAGTCCCTGAAGGTGTGAAAATGACCTCGGCAAAGTATATGGACTTCTGACGGATCACTTTCTTTCATGGTTCACAAGAAGAGCCGTACCTTCCGTAGCAAAATCATCTTCATCCGTGACATCATGCACCATCTCATTCTGCAAGAAATACCACTGTGTCATTGGCTGCTATGGGTATGAAAGGGGAGAAACTCATGGTGTGGTCACTATCCTCCTCTGACCTCAACCCTATTGTGAACCTTTGGAGTTTCCTCAAGCAGAAAATCTGAGGGTGGAATGCAGTTCATATCAAAACAGCAGCTCTGGGAAGGTTTTCTGACATCCTGCAAAGAAATTCAAGCAGAAACTTTCCACAAACTCACAAGTTCAATGGATCAAGAATGTGCAGGTGATATCAAAGAAGGGCTCCTATGTTAATATGTAACTCGGTCTGTTAAGATATTTTTGATTGAAATAGCTTTCGATTTTAGTACAAGTGACCACTTAATGCTGCACATTCAAAGAATGACCGTTTGTAGTTATTTGTAATCCATAAAATGTTTAGAAAATCTGCTGTGCATAATAATTTGGAGCAGTGCATTTTGAGTTTTTTATTTTTGAAAAAAAAAGTTGTTCTCATAGGGAGCTTTGTTCAGTAAAACTTTATTTATACTGTAATAGTTCATGACTTGAAAATTATACTGACCATCATTTGCATTGACCATTTAAGAAAATCTGAGAAAATATCATTCACATAATAATTTGGAACACGGTGTAAAGTAATTGCATCAAGTATTGCACCCAAATAATAAAAGTCTTATTTGATTATTCAGTCTAAGATAAAATAATTGTTTTAGTGTTAAATTGACATAATCATATTTTTTATTTTCTATTTTGATTGAAAAGTTACCATTTGCTATTTTTTTAAAATTTCATTATTGTTTTATTGTTTATTGTTGATGTATTGGCATTTTTTAATAAACTAGTGACTAGACTAGACCTGCTTCTCAGCTTGACTAATGAAGAAACTTGACAGAACCTTTGGGCTCTGCTGGAAGCTCACATGAAGACTGGAAGGCTTTTGGTTCTGGTTAAGGATGTTCAATGTTCTTGTTGGTACACACTTTTAAATTTGGTCTTTTTTTGTTTTGGTTTTTTAGCATTACATCATGTTACTATGTTATTCCCTCATCAAAAACATATCTGGAGTGTTGCCTTGATTCTTTTACCAAACAGTCCTTTAGGGTGCATTCACACCAGCCTTTTGGTCCACCTTAATGAAACTCTGGTTTGTTTGGCTAGAATGTCCAGTTTGTTTGGAGAGATGCGGATGCACAATCAAACTCTCATGCGGACCAAAGGAGCAAACTCTGGTCCACCTAAAAACTTTGGTCTAGGTTCGGTTGAAGTGAACTCTGATGTGATTTGAATGCAGTGTGAATGCAGTGTGACTGGAGATCGCTTCAAAAGCAGGAAGTTAACTGTTTTGCAGGGAATTTTGGTCATTATATTACTCTCCATTCTGTGGGTTAGCAGAGGTGTTATTTCGGTTGCCAAGGCAACTGGTCTACGTATAGAGTGTCTAGGAAGTTCTCTATTAAGATATGAAGACACTGGCTCAATCAGAGCAACACAACACATATTTTGTCATTGTATTTATGACAAAATATATGTTGAAGAGTCTCAGAGGCTGAGTGCGAGCTTACACAGTAAAATTTTGCTTTTTATAATCGTCACCATGAGACAAACTTTCACTTCCTCTTTGTACAGCCCTCCATTTTGTCAGCAACATATACAGAGAGAAAACATGCCTCCGCAAATGTCTGGATTACATTTTTCTTTCTGTGAAAACAAAGTTCATGCATGATTAAAAAAATATCTATTGAGTTGCTCATTAAAGGAGTCAAAACAGAAAAGTCAAGCTTAAAGTTTTTCTGCAATAATTCCTCACTGTTCTTTGTTAATGAAATGAACACAAAAGAATGGAAAACAAAATCAAAATTGAAAATAAGTAAAAAAAGCAAAAGTAAAACATAGGTAGACAAATAAATCAGCAATTAAAACCTAGCATTGTTTCCTCTCAGTAGGCTATAGTCTTTGACCCATGTACTTTGTGTACAGTAGAGAGTCACTGCCCTGGAGAGGGCACCAGGACAATATGATGCAGGGGAGTTCAAATCATTTGTTGCGTAGGCCTGTCACGATAACAAATTTTGCTGAACGATTAATTGTCTCAAAAAACTATTGAGATAAATGATAATATTGTTTGAAGACCTTTTAACACTGATGTAATGGAAATGACATAATAATGCATGTGATTTCCTGCCAAAGATAGATACACTTTATTTTCAAAAGAACACTTAACACTGGAACTGATAAACAAAATAAACAAAACAACTTCAAACAAAACTAAAATGGATTCTTAGTCTCCATTAACAAAAAACTCACTTGAAAAAAAAACTAAACAACATAAAGCCAAAGTGGAAATAAATACTGCATTCAACCAAAAGACTGCAGATTATGAAGTCTGTATATTATGTTGCCCTTCAGTTAGATTTAAATAGAGAAGATGGGCACATCGACTACCTGATGCAATAGTTCACACTACATGATTTTTTGCTCCTATTTTTCCACTTACCACAATCTTAGAACGTTGGTCTTTCTAAGATTGTGTGGTGTGTTACGGTAGATCATCGTTGCCGCTCTGATCTACAGTAAATCAGGGGTTTTCCCCGACTGGGAGCTTTAACGCAGCCTGTTGAATGTGACAGGTAGCCAATCAGAAAGCGCGGGTTCTCCTCCGCGCTTTCTGAGGGGAAATTACGTCGGGGAATCCCAAACAGCTGATACGGCGCAACCCGAAGTCCAGCGGACATTGGAGATGGTATGTGGAAACATTAATGTTTATTCCGCATGCAAAGAATATAGAAATGACAAGGGGAGGAGTTGGAGCTTTTGATACCATTACCAAATTTGGTAATGGTATCAATACCAAATATGTGGCAAATATGTGAAATGCCAATCAGTAGCTATCATTCGCCACAGAAAAAGGTGAGCGGCTTTTCCTCCAGTCTATATGACGGGCGGTTAGCCACACCTCCAAAAGGGCAATGTGGTTACAGGAAATCACTCGTTTTTCAGTATAGGTTCCCTTCATAATCTTTGTGTGCTTCTTGTTGTAATCACCTGTGCCTTGTCTTATTCTGTTTCTGAACTATTAGGCAAAAGCATATCTAGCCCACCCCATTCATAAAACATTCTTCATCCATCTTTTCTATAAGCTTCTGGGTTTCTAGAAAAGTAGAATCTATGTGATACACCAGTTAACATATACAAAAATGAATAATTTCATCAACAGAAAATTGTCACTAACTGATGATTTAATTCCTAACACAGCTTCAAGAAAGGATCACACACATACCGTAATTATTTGTCAAGATATGCAATTTATATTTACTCATCATGATACATGCTAAAAGAGTAGTGCTCAATCAATCCATGGATAACAGACATTTTCATTTTTTTTCTTTTGTGCATCATATTGTCATATGGTGTTATTTTATTTTTTAGATTTTGTGCTGAACTGTCACACCTTTCTCTGCAATATATTCAAATTTTGAGTAGTTTTTTTTCTGTTGTAACCTGACTTTTGCTGTCTATGTCATCATATTTTTTTTCCTATTTGTCCATCCTTGTACACTAGTACCTGTTATCTTTGCTCCTCTTCTTCTGTAGCCTTCATTCACTGCCTCCCATCATTCTTAGGTTTCTTCACTTACGTTAATTCGCAGAGAAAGGTGCAGGTCTGCTTTGTGGGATTGAAACAAGGAAGGTTCCTAGAGCTTATGTGTTCTAAGTGTAAGATGGTTTGCATGTACATGAGCAGATTTGTACATGCATTGCATGCATGCCCACCCCTTTTACTTGTGTGGAGTTGGGATATATTGGTCTGAATATATGAGAATTTGATAGTGTGGTGCTGAATTTACATTTTGCCCTCTGCAGAGAGAGGACTTGGCACCAAAACAAAGACAGGAAGACTTGGTGTGATATTGCAGTTTTACATTTCTGCCTGTACAAAATACACAATTTAACTAGGCTCAACAATGTATGGAGATCTCTTCTACTACAACTTTCATACACATCTCCTTCCTTTTTCTTGTCTTCTCTACCAGCTGAGGTTCTGTGCTTTTGGTAGCAGGTCATTGAGGCTGGCAGTAGAAGCAGAGGGACTCCAGGCCCTCCCAGATAACTTAACACATTCTGTTAAGTCTGTCTCAGGCTTTTGTGTCTCTTATTTGCTCTCTGCATCCATTCCTTCCTCTTTTCATCTCCTGGGCAGTAGAAATTGCGTGTCCCGGTGCAAGGGCGCATCATCAATCCCATGATTCATTGCACATTCCCAGTAGAATGGCAGCTGCTGTGACTGAATCCAGTGGGCACACGCCTTTGTGTCTCTGTTTGGACAACAAAAATGACTTCAAAATAAAAGGTTTATTTTTTGTAGCTTTTAAAAACTTCATGTTTGTTTGGCCTCCACCTTTAGCATCTGTTTTGTCCTCTGTTTCTTCCAGAGTTGACAAGAATGGGGTTCTGTTTGTTTGCCCTCCATATTTGTTGTCTTGTTTTCCTTTTTTCTTGCTGTTTATCAGCCAATTTATTACTAAATCTTAATTTTGGAGTAAAAATTTATTTGTGTTAGGGTGTGCTCGTAATGGGTGAATGTAGAGACATTCGCTCAATGTTAATTTTATTTTTGATCAGGGAATATCTTTGTTCTTTGATAGGTGTTCTTTTTTCATGTACAGAAATTGAGCTTTGATTGAGTTTATCAAAATGTTTCTGTTCCTGTTTCATTTAGCTTTTTTCCCCCTCAATAGCAACTGTGTAATTGGGCAAAATTATTATTTTTTACTGAGTCAAGTTTGAAACTGCCATACAATCTTACCTGACTTTCATGGCTATAACAGATATTCTTGACAGAAAGAGGTCTCTAAAGTTTTAGCATGCAACTCAGTGTTTGCCCCAGTGTATTATAAGCCTGGTGGACTGCCAGGCTTCACCTGTCGCAAACACACCAGGTATGGTGGGGGCAAACAAAAACAAGCTTGCACTTGGCTCTGAAAATGCTGGTTGGTTACATCACTACCAAGGCAGTATAACACGGCAGAGGTTGAACAAAAAGACAAGGGCTAATTTTTACATTAATTGTTTTTATATGAGTAGTAAAGACATATGAGGTTATTTTATAAAATCCCCACTAATAAAAATGAATTATTTAAATTTGTGTATTTGTCAGTGGGACTTTAAGTAAATTGAAACAGGTCTTTGAATTAAAGTGGACAAAGAGACAAAAATAGGAGGATTTGTTGGCAAACCTTGACCATTTCTCCCCTGTGCTCCAACTGAGCAGTGGAGAGAACAGCAGTCTGACAAAAGTAAGCCATAATACATATAAAACAAAGGGTAATTAATGAATGTTTCAGAGGGCTTTGTGCATACCTTTTCACACTTCCACACAGCTGTGCAGAAAAAAAGTGTTGTATATTCTGCTTGTGTGTTAACCTCTACATTCTGTTTACAGAGCCTAAATATGTGTAAGTGTGCAACAAACACAGAAGGTGGAAGTGGAAGGAGATGCTAATTTGAACTCGTCAGTCCTCATTAATCTCAACATGTCATTCCCTTGCATCTGCTCATGCTCTACCCAAAGGTCACAGTTCACAGTCTACAAGTTAGCTTACTGTATTTTCCAGACTATAGAGTGCACCTCACTATAAGCCGCATCTACAAAGTTTGTTTAAAAAACTGGAAATGTATATATATATATATATAAAAGCTGCTGGTATCTCCGCCACTCTCGGTTTTCCACAAGGACTCAACCGTTGGCTGCGTGCTTAATAAATCTGCTATTAAGGACGCAGCCCTGCATCTCCAAAGCCAAACCATGGATTTGTTCACGCTGAGCTTACATACAGTGGCTCTATTTCCCTCCTGTGCTACCAGATCGATAGCCCTCAACTTAAAAGCTGCATCATATGAACTTCTTCGTGTGGTTTCCATTATGAGGGGGTATGAGTTTGAAGAAATTTCTCTGTCGTACCTGCTCCTATCATATGGGCTCTTTGCACCTGCCGCGCTGACGTCACAACCTCATGCGCAAATGCGGCTCTCTTTTTTCCGCTTTGACTTACCATGACAGCTAGAAAAGACAAAGTCGTACTTCGGACGCAAATAAAACAATACTATGCACTTTGTTGTCTTCCTAATATAATGGGCTTTTAAGTTTTCATGGATTTCCAAACGATCCTGAATTAAGAAGACGGTGGCTTGTAAATATTTGTCGCTACAAGTTAAAGCTAACGCCGCACAGCAAAGTTTACAGCCTTCACTTCACTCCGGATCAGCTTCTTCAGCCTAAAGAAGAAGGTAAAAGAGCTGTCCTGTGTTATTTCCATGAAATCACTTCTGTATTCAGCCTGAAAGAGAGTTTATGGGAACGAGAGAGCAGACCAGAGCCAGACAGCCGAGCAACTGATCTGCCTGTACACACTGCTGTAAACACCGTCCTGCTTCACAAGAAGCATGCAAAACTAATAAAGTGAAATAACACGGAGACCTTAAGGAACACAGCCATATTTTTCTAAAAGCAACAACTTTGAACCTGAACAGTCAGCTGAACTAGAACTCTGACACCAGAGCTGCTCTACTGTTAAGCTATGGGCTTGTTGTGCTTCCTCATGCTTCGGAAGCAAAAGCCTGAACCATAAAATCCCCCGTTACTTGGTCTCTGACACTAACGACAATAAACACACGTAATATACTTGAAAATAATGTAGAAACATTGTCCGGTAGAATGGATAAAAAAAGTTTAGATACTAAAATAGCACAATTTTACAAGAAAAATGTCAGAGAATATTGCCTACTAGCATAAGCTAAAGCTAATGTTAGCCACAAAGTTTAAAGAAAGTAAAACTCACCTTCGTGTCTGTGAACGTATAACGAGGCGTACATCTTAAAACCTTTCTCCAGCGTACTTGTTGGGGCTTCGGATCGATGTACATCATTAACTGTTACCTTGGACAAGCCCTGCAAATACCCAGTGTAAAGTGCCATTTTCAAGAGATCGGAAACGATCGAGCCGCTTTTCCTTGAACGCGGAAGCTGACGTGCAAAGAGCCCATTCTTGTTCTAAATGAAAATGAGCACTTTCTTCTTTGATTTCCAATTTTGACTTCCAATGATTCACTTCCTGCTAAAGAAGCCCCCTGGCGGTTGAAGAAAAATCCACTGTCTGTAAAATATTACTACAATGGCGTAGCCACGGTCCAACGAACAGGGGGAGCAGAACCACCGTCTTACACCGCCAGCTCGTTGACTTAAATTATTTTTCGGGTTATTTTGTTTAGCTTTCTGACCATTATGCTCTACCGGGTGAGTATTGGTATCTGTCTGCTGCTTTACCTGCTATCTGATCGCTCCTGATGTCTCTCGCCTGCAGTGAGCCTTGATGTAGCCAAACTCTGTCAAATGTTAGTTTTTTAAACGTCATATAGATTCATTGTGTTGATGCATTTTGACATGCTATCTGCTTTTGTATCCACCTCTTCTGCCTCCTGTTTCCATCTATTATTATTCTACAAGAATAATAATTCTTCTAGTTGACCAAGAAATATTATTGCAAATAATTCTTGGTCATCTAGAAGAATTATTTGCAATAATTAGTGGGTGTGTATTTTAACTGCATGTGGCGCAGTTGTCCTAGTTCTTGAGCCCTTGACTCAGCAGTGGATCAAGTGAAAATATGGAATAATAAACACTTAAATACTGTACGATAGCTTTATCCCTCAGAAATACCCATAAGTCACCGTTGAGCTGATACTTATGTGGAGGACCAGTTGCTGGGGACTTTAGATCAAGGACCCCCCTTCCATTAAAATGATTCTATTCTTGTTGTATTCTTGTTCCTATGAATATTTTGCTTTGTTTTGTTATTTAAAAGCACTGTGATTCATTGTCCATGTGAAGCTGTACATTCATATATTTGTTGATAACTATTCTGGCGGAGAGTGAAAGGAGTTTAGAAAAGCATCACTTTTGAACAGGCGCGTAGGGCAGCCTTGGGTCCTAAGTGCATGCTGTGTTGAAGAAGCCGAGTAGTAGATAGCAGCCTGAGTGTGACGCACGTTGGATTATGGATGTTGTTCGTGTTTCAAGAAAAAAAGGAAAGTAAAGAAAATTTACAACAACCGCATGTCTCGACACCCCTTTTGTTCGAGTGTGCAACACTTATACAAATATGGGTCTTTCAGGTTTATATCAACTAGCAGTTTCATTCCCTCACAACTGCAGTGATCGGTGTGGCGGCGGTGCTGCTTACACAAACCACCAAGTATTTCCCTAAGTGACAACATTTTGTTAATACAAATATTTGTTTCAAAGCAGGAAGAGTGTGATAAACACAGTAGTCCATGTCTTTTGCAGGAGTGTTCCTATGTATAACACTACCCTAACACACACACACACACACACCCCCACATAAAGAGAAGGAGAGAGAGAAAGAGAGGATGGCTTTCCTGGGTTTGAGAGCAGTCGATAGCTAATCAGCTTGGCGGGTTTGTACCAGTAGTAATTCCCTCCTACCTGCTACTCTGCCTTTAGTGGGAATTAGGGAGATGCTGTCAGATATAATAGCAAACTGGAACTCTCAAACATAGACCACACATACACTAAATTGCCAAAAGTATTTGCTCACCCATCCAAATGATCAAAATCCAATCACTACCATGGCCACAGGTCAGGCACGTGCAGAGGGGGGGGGCAAAGGGGGATTGAGCCCCTGCCCTTTTTATCCTTGATGTCCCTAGCGCCCTTTTTGAGTTTTTTTTTTTTTTGTATTTTTTATTTTTAATCTGTTTGTCAGAAGACCTGCTTGTGCCCCTCAGCAATAATATTTAGCTAAATATAATAATTTAGCTAAATAAACTAGTCTGGCTGCCCTCAGTCTAATAATGACTCAGTTTCTGCCTCCATGTTGTTCAGACTCAGGGTCCATGGTGAGGAGGAGGGGGGTGGATTTGTGCCTCTAACTATCAAATTATGGGCAAGAATATTTTTTCATACACTGGTTTGTGAATAAAAACATAGGTCTGATGCTGACGTTAGAAAAACTGTTTCTATTTATATTTTCATAATTGGCCTCGCAATAGCGGGAAAAAACCCTCCTCGGGTTAGGGTAGCTAGCCCTGTCCCACTGACAGATATAAAGAATGTCTGTCTTTATCAGACGTCCTGATATAAGACACGGTACTGCGACTGTGACTGCGAGTCGCAACACAGCTCAAAGCCCCAGTACCACCTGGTACCGTGTTGTACCACCTGCTCTCTGTTCGCTCTGCTTCTCCTTAATGTTTCTACCAGGCAGAGTAAAGCCTCTGTTGACGGGATCTGGGCTGGAGGTGAGCGGCTGTAAATAGAAGTTACTGCAGAACCTCAAGTGTTAAAGGAAGATTGGCCCAGAGCATTTAGAGTTCACAAAATGAACATCAGAGAAAATATTGTATTAATAATTAGAACCGCAGCATAAAGCCAAACATGCCACAATTATATTTTTTTATTAACTTTTTTATTCAGATTTTCCAGTGCATGTCACATCTCACACATCTTACAGGTTACATGTAGAAATTCGCATGTTATGTTCTAAAAAAGGGTTTTGTTTGTCCAAGGTCTTAAAGAAAAGACAAGAAAAAACAATAGTAATAGTAAAAATAAATAAATAAAAAGTAAAAATACAAAGAGGAATCTCCCATTCATTAATCGTAATTTTCATCAGTTGTGGTTTGAAATGAATGTTTGAATTGAGGACCATTTTTCTATAAAGATATCACTTTTCATCTGAAGTTTTGCCGTAATTTGTTCCATATGATAAACCTCCCTCACTCTATTCTTCTATTGGGAAATCGTTGGGGGCTGAGGCTTCAGCCATGAGACCGTAATCATTTTCTTTGCAAGGACAAGTAAGATCTTTAAGATGTAAGTCTTACTGTTATCTTGGATTTTATTCTGGAAAATACCTAGTATTATAAAGGATGGTTCTAGGGGAATTGTAATGCCCAGGCAATTATTAATTTCCTTTCCAATATGTTGATAATTTTGGACAGTCCCAAAATATATGAGTGAAGTCTCCAATTAGTCCACAACCTCTCCAACATTTATCAGAAGTGTGGTTAAATCTAGATATAAGAAGAGGAGTCCTGAAAAATCTCATTTTGATTTTCCATTCAAATTCTCTTAACATTGGACTATTTGATATTCTATGACCCTCCCTAAAAAAATTTTCCCAGTCCTCATCATTAATTATGATATTCATTTCTAGTTCCCATTTCCCTTTGATATCTTTTGTATCTGTAATTACTTCCTCTTGCAATATTTTGTAAATATAGGATATGAATTTGGTGGTTATATTTCCTTTTATTACAGAGAGAAATAAATTTTCTATGTTTGAGGGGGGCATTTGTATGTTTTCCCATTCCTTATGTTTCTGCAGGTAGTGTCTCATTTGTAAATATTTATACAAGTCATGGGTTGGAAGATTATATTTTCGTTGAAGTTGCTGAAAGGACATTAGGCCTCCACCTTCAAACATTTGATCTATTAGAATCAATCCTTTTTCAACCCAGTTTTGTAGTCCAGATGTAGGAAGAAATTCAGAATTATGGTCGAGCCGTATAAGTCTACATAAGGAATTGGGTAGATTTAGTATCTTTTTAATCTTTGCCCATGTTAATAGAGTAAACTTAACCCATTCGTTATTAATTTTATTCTTTGTCCATGTGTTTTGATTAACAAATGGAACAGCATCAAGAAGCATGTCCTGGGAGTCACCTTGTTCCATCTTATACCAAATTGAATCTTCATCTTGGCGTATCCATGTTATTATTGATCTAGTTTGTGTGGTCCAGTAGTATTTTTTAAGGTTTGGTACGTTTAGTCCCCCATGTTCTTTAGAACACATAAGAGTTTTCAATCTAATTCTGGGGCGTTTGTTTTGCCAGATAAATTTTGAGAGCCATTTATTCAGAGTATTAAATATGGACATGGGTATTTTTATAGGTAATGTTTGAAAAAGGAAGAGGAGTCTTGGGGGGATGTTCATTCTGATGGTTTCAATCCTCCCTACTAATGAAAGGGGTAAGATGTTCCATCTCATAAGGTCTGTCTTGATCTCATCCATTAGTTTTCCATAGTTAGTTTTAAAAAGTTGTGAAGTTTGAGGAGTTATGAAAATTCCTAAGTATCTGAATCCCTGATTAGAAATTTTAGGTTTGAATCTATCAGTTAATTTTACGGGTAATTGACCGTGTAATACTATCGCTTCAGATTTGGATTGATTGATTTGGTAACCCGAAAGTTTAGCATATTCTTCTATGGCCTCCATGAGTGAAGGGATAGAATCCGCCGGGCCACTTATGTAGGTCAAAATATCATCTGCAAAAAGTGAAATCTTGTGTTCCGTATTATTTTTATCTCTAATGCCTTTAATATGCTTGTTCCTTCTAATCGCTGCCACCAGAGGTTCAATGTTTAATGCAAAGAGTAGGGGGCTAAGGCAATCTCCTTGACAAACCCCTCTTTCAAGCATAAAAAAATTGGAGCAAAATCCATTAACTCTAACACGTGATTTAGGATTCGTATATATTATTTTAATCCAGTCCACGAATTGTGGGTGAAAGCCCATAATTAACAATGTATTATATAGGAATTGCCAGTTAACTGTATCAAATGCTTTTTGTGCATCAAAACTAATTAGCATGGATTCTTGGTTGGTTTCTTTGGCTTGTGTTATAATATTCAGGGTTCTTCTTATGTTATTAAAACTATGTCGGTTTGGGATGAAACCCGTCTGATCTGGATGAATAAATTTTTTAATATATTTCTGTATCCTTTTACTTAGAATACTAGTTAATAATTTTAGATCTGTGCATAACAGGCTAATCGGTCTGTATCCCTCACAAATTGTTGCGTCTTTCCCTTCCTTGTGACCTCAGACCAGGAGTTTGAGATTTCACCTTTTTTAAGTGCATAGTTAAAGATTTTAGTTAGTATTGGTGATAGGATGTTTTTGAAGCATTTATAGAATTCCCCCAGGAGTCCATCAGTCCCTGGAGATTTATTATTTTTCAATTTGTTAATTGCTTCCTGTACTTCTGTTTCTCTTATATCTGATATCATATCAGCCGCTTCCTCTTCAGATAGAGTAGGAAGTGTTAGCCTAGTAAGATACATCTCAATTTGGTGCTCTACTTCGTTGTTGATTTGGTTTGGTTCCTGATATAAGTTTTTATAAAAGGATGTGTAAAACTTTGTACTTATCTGGTAAGGCACCTGTAACAAAGGAATCGGTGACTATGAATCTTTACAATTAAATAGCGCATCAGAACTAGGTTCAACTCAGGAGGAGCGAGGGAAACAATGTGTTGAACAAAACACATTTATTACACATTTTGACAATAATGAAACAGAACAAAATAGTCAATGTTTCCTTTTGGTAGTCCTAAGTCAAGTCAGTCGAGTTCAAAAGTTTTTCCTTTCTTTTTTTTTCAGTTCAATTCAGTTTTCAGATCTGAATGTTATATGGTAGCTACCCGGGTAGTGTTAATATGTGCAATCCCACCGATCAAGTGGAACAGAAGAAGGTTCTTCTTTGACGTCGTAGTGGACACAATCTCAATCTGCTCTTTTGGATCCTGGCTCACCGTTCTTCACACGATGTCTCTCAACACAAAAAAAACAACCTGCATATAGCAGAAATGTATTTTACTATTTTGTGATACACCACTCTAAGTCATTTCAGTGAAAGTTTATCTTTCACTCCATGTAAATAAAATAATTTACAGCTGCGATAACCAATTTTGTCTTTTAGCTCAACAAAACATCACAACATAATAATCACTGAATTGACATATCTTTTTTTAGCATTCTTCAATTCCGTACAGTGGAATAAATAACTCACTGTCACTAGATACCTCATCAGTATCAGTATTCCAAGAAGAAAAAAAAGGCGCAATATTAACAGAATAGCCTTTCAGAGTTAGCCGTAAGCATTGCTAATTTTCATACAAAACATACATTCTTAATCATAAACAAGTATCTCCGATTGTTTTTTTTTTCCTTTCAACATTGAACTATAAAATGAAATCACAATATAACTTTTAATACATAACAGCAAAATATTAGCTTGTGGCTAATCGATAGCTAACGAAGAAAATTATAGCACAGAACTCACCTGAGATTCGCATCAAAAAACAAATAATTGTAATATCAAAAACAAGGTTCTCCCGGGTCCGGTTACACAAGAATCGAAAAATCAACCATAGATGAAAACTAGCTCTTGAAAAATAATGAAAATAACACAGAGTTTTGTCAATAAAATGACCACAAAACGTTTCTTCCAGTTTCTTCTTCTGGTTATTCTAGTCCATATTCTGCAGCATATCAATGTAGTTTTAGACTACTTGAAACCATTTACTGCCACCTATCGACCATGTAGTGTACTACAGGCTATAATTCATATTTGTTAAATTAACATGGGTTATAGATGCAAAGGCGTTGGCAATTTCTATCGGGCGGAATAAGGTTGTTTTAAGTGAGGGATCTATTATTTTGTGTATTATTCTGTCTGATTGTGTTTTTCGAAGCTGGAAGGATAACAATCTGCTGGCTCTATTTCCCATCTCATAGAACTTTTGTTTGGAGAACCTCAGTGCACCCTCCGCTTTGTATGTAAGAACTTCATCAAGCAATTTTCTAATCTCTTTTAGTTCCTTTAGAATGTCATCTCCTCCTTTATGCTTATGTTCAATTTCTAGTTGTTTTATTTTACTTTCAAGTCTTGTTTGTTCTTCCATGCGTTGTTTCTTAAGTCTGGAAGATATCTGTATCATTTTTCCTCTTAATACTGCCTTAGCTCCACTCCACATCATAGGTGGAGTTACTGATCCATTATCATTTATTTCTAAATATTCAATCAAATGTTGTTTCAGTTCCTGAATCACTGATGTATTAGTGAGCAATGATACATTTAGTCTCCAGTATCTAAAGGGGGTATCTTTACTTAAGTTTAATTGTAGGGTAACTGGAACATGATCACTCAGAGTTATTGATTCAATACTACAGTCAATTACTTTATAAAAGTATTTTTGAGGTATGCAGAAGAAGTCTATCCTTGAATAGCTATTATGAATTTTCGAAAAGAAAGTAAAATCCTTTTTGCTTGGGTTTTTAGATCTCCATGGATCCCCCAGTCCCAGTTCAGTTATCATATTTTTAAGTATTTTTGTTTTTCTGCTCTGTCCCCCCATCTCTGCCGGTGTCCTATCCATTTTGCCATCCTGTACTGCGTTAAAGTCTCCTCCAACTATTACTATGCCTTTAGCGTTCTCTGCAATTATATTAGCTATTTCTTTAAAAAAGGATTCGTCACATTCGTTAGGAGCATAAACATTTAAAATAGATATCTCCTCCTCCCACATCCGACCCAGCACCAAGACATATCTCCCCATCCTGTCCTGAATGACCTTTTCTGCGGAAAAGGCCAATGATCTGTTAAATAAAATAGAGACTCCTCTCCTATTTCCATATGATGCACTATATGTTTGATTTACCCAGCCCCATCTTAATTTTTTATGTTCTAACTCGTTTAAATGGGTTTCTTGTAGTAGGGCAATGGAGCATTGCATCTTTTTTAGTTGACTAAAGATTTTTTTCCTCTTTATTGGGTGGTTTAAGCCATGGATATGATACGATTGTTAGTTTTTCCATATGTACCTTTTAATTATGAGTACCTTTTTTATATTACTAATCCTGTAAGTATCGATGTTATTGTGAAATATGTATTTTATACGATGTGATTGCACATTTGTTAAATTAGTCAAGGTAAAGTTTACAAACATTAGAACATGCTTGAACTTTATAGTAAACAGACTTCCAAACATTGAACTAAATACCAATGCAACCTTAAAACCGATCTCCATGGCAACGAAGAGAGTGTGACAGAGTCCCTTCATCTGGACACGCTGTGTAATAGCAGTCCGACAACAAAAGTCTGTTCCCGGACTTGCCTTTCCAAAAATAAGTATACATAAAATAAAATAAAACAAATAAATCATCCTACCGTTCCCGTGGTGAGGAAATTCCCTGGTATTCAGAACTGTATCATATTTTACTAAACTAGCCTTCTTTCAAGTCATTTTATCCCAAATGTGATATTTTAAGATCAGATTTAATCGTCCACATATTACTCTCAAATCCTTGATTTAGTTATCACCTTGTAAAAGCGCCTGCATGTCCGCCACATTCAGCATCTCCTCTCCTGCTTTTCCTGGCACCGTGGTCCAGGATTCACCCAGCAGTTCCTCTCGGTATCTCTCACGCTCATCTATCTTGACATGAATTCCCATCTTCTCCAGTGTTGAGGCTGCTCTTGCAAGTGTTGCGAAGGTCTTCACACCGGAGTCCAAGTGTATTTCCAGCTGAGCTGGGAAAGGTGACACCGCTCTCACGTTTTTGTCTTTAAGTTGCTTGATAACTTCTCAGACCTGTTTGCGTTTCTTCTGTATGTTTGCGGTGTAATCTTGGTCGAAGTATATCTTTTTGCCGTGGTGGGTGACATCACGTCTACTCCATGCCGTCTGTATTACTTTTTCTTTCACTCTGTAGTTAGAGAACCTGACGATGATTGATCGTGGAGGGGCAGAGTCCTTAGGTTTCATATAAGCGACCAGTGGGCCCTCTCTATATTAAGATTCATATCTTGTGGTAATTTGAGTGAAGTGCTCATCAAATCAGTCACGAAGGAAATCATGTCGTTCTTTTCTTCTCCTTCAGGTGTCCCATAGATGGGTAGATTATTGCGTCTCGCTCTTGACTCGAGGTCTTCACACTTAGCTGAGAGATTAGCTTCTCTTTGTAGCATGTAGCGCATCACGCAGTCATGGCTGAGCAGCTGATCCTTAGCGTCGCTCACTCTTTGGTTGGTGTCTGTAATTTGCTGCTCCAGTTTCGTCGTTCGCTCAAGCACGTCTTTCAGTGATGCTTCAACCTTTGATAAAGTGAGTTTAGTATCGTGTGAAGCATCCATGTGTTCCTTTCTCAGTTGTATTAGCTCTGCAAGCACAGTCTCCATGTTGTTTTTCTGTTCACTTACGACCATTGTAGTTTCTGGAAATTGGCAGGTTTCTTTTCGCGCAGTCGTTTTACTTTTCTCATCCGCTTCTTTCCTGAGAGTAGACATCTTTGTAATTCGTCGAGTTGTTATAAATTTTATATTGTATCGTCAAATAAGCTAGTTTTTAGGAGATTTTCCTCGGAGTAGGGTAATCAGCCTGCTTCTCCTTTCATGGCGTCACCGGAAGTCCTCTACATGCCACAATTAAATGAATCAAAATGTCTCCAAAGCATCGGCTGACTGACATAGGGGCCACCGGGGGAATCCAGGTAGATTACAGAGATGTGCATCTCAGCGGCTGTTCATGCAGGGCCGGCCCAAGGTAATATGGGGCCTTAGACAAAACCCCCCGGAACCCGTCCTACTAAGAACCTCAGCATCGCTAACATGTTTAAATATAGATAAGGTTAAGTCTGTGAGAGGGAGACTAGGTTTATTGGCCGAGTTTAAAATCAATCACTGATTATTGGTTATTGGCTGTGATGTATTTGTGTACAAACCAAATCAAACACAAAGATTACACCATATTGTAGTCATGGTAACACAACAATCAAACTATCAAGAAGATTCTTTAAACTTTTACAAAGTAAACTTCCTAATTAAATCCTAAATGTACTATTTATTTTTTCTCAGCTGAATGCATTAAATAAAATATAATAACATTGTTATTCTCTCTAAATGGATGCTACAGGTTTAGATCTATGGTCTGTGTTACAATTAAACCATTTCTAGGGGCCCCTGAGTGTCTGGAGGCCCCTGAATGTCTGGAGGCCCCTGAATGGCCCCTACCAGCAGCTACTGAGTTTTCTTTCCCTTGATATCCTAGTCTTATAATTCTAGGTCTTAGAGGTGCTAACATCAAACTATTATATAGAGTTAACCCCTTTGAGCTTTTTGGATCTATAAGTCAGTCTGCAGCCAGGTTGTTCTAGAGGTTAAATAGATATTATTAGGGCTTAATTAGTAAAATGGCAGCAAATTAGCTTATTTCATAACTTTATAACCTTTGACCTTCTCTCCTCTGGTCTGTTTAACAGCTACAGTCTCAGATCAACTCAGCCCTCCAGGACTGTCAGCAGCAGAAACAGCAACTTTATACCTGTTGGGGAAAATATAGACTACATTTGGTTTGCATTTCCCCACATGATGGCAATGATATAGTAGGATCCAATTAGAGTCTTGATTAATATGGGTTGTTGCTATGTTGTTGTACTGTGTTTTTGTTCAACGTGCCCCTTTTTTAAATTTGAGCCCCTGCCCCTCCAAAAGTCTCTGCACGGCCCTGCCACAGGTGTATGAAAGGGGTATACAATTAGGCATGCAAACTGTTTTTACAAACATATATGAAAGAATGGGTTGCTCTCAGGAGCTCAGTGAATTCCAGCATGAAACTGTAATAGGATGCCACCTGCGCAACAAATCCAGTTGTGAAATTGACTCATTCCTACATAATCAGCTGTATTATAGGTAGGGATGCTCTGATCAGGTTTTTTGCTGCCGATTTCGATACCGATCACCCATGAGGCCGATTACTGCCGATCACCAATCTTTGCCAATTGCCTGGATTGACTGTTAATTTTTCGCTTTAGGTATAAATGATGCCAAGTGATCTGGCAAAATTTTAAAATGATCTGGCAATACATTCACCTAATTTATACATAAACATGCAAAATACTTACAGGCAAAATACAGCAGCTATTCAGTCAAAAAGACAACTGAAAAACCTGCTGATAGGTATTTTTTGTTTACCTAAATACAAAGAAAGAACCACAGACAACGTTATGAGTTTTTAACCAAGCTTCTGCAGAAGGAGAAGACACTGTTCTGCCCCCACTGTGTTTCCAAGTAACAGTTGTGCAGATAGATAAACACTCAGACGATTGACAGGCGTATGTCACTTTAATTGACGTTGCTTTCAATGCCAAAAGAGTGAAACTACAAATAAAGATGAAAAACATGAATTAGAATACCACAGTAGTCAAATCATACAAATAGTAAGGGCACAAATGCTTAATACTGTGTAAATAACATGTCACAATCAGCCTTACAAACATCATCCTTTTACAACATACAGTACAGACCAAAAGTTTGGACACACCTTCTCATTGAATTCAATGAGAAGGTGTGTCCAAACTTTTGGTCTGTACTGTAAATGCCCACAAATACTGTATAGCTGGTGGGCTGGTGCTAATAAAATTAGGAGCCCCCAGGAACTAACACATAACAAACACAGTTTTACGACTAAGGAATCTCTCAGCAGACCGTCTTCAAAGAACATGTTTTAAGGGTTAAAGAAAGGTTAGCTATGTCTCACACACTTTAACAAATTCCTTCTCTCTTGGGTGTTAATACTAAACCTTTAAATGAAAAGCAAACTGGTAACTACTTATGTAAGAATGGTAACAAAATATAATTATTCTAACACCTGCAATTAGTAAAACAATATTTAACAGTAAGGCTCTCAGTACCATAAATTATTAGTCAAATAAATCTCAAAACACTTACCATCAAATAAGTATATCAAATAATGTCAAGTAATAAAGGAGACATTCATTCAAAGTCCAATACAGGTTACATCAAAATAAACAATCCTGAGTTATTAAATCAAAACTTTCTGAGAGCGGGTAGCTGATCAATGCTGGTTCTCAATGGTTGATTCTGACCGAGCTGAGTATATCTGCAGAACAAGAGGAGGCAGAGGAGATCGATTATTTTAAGAGATTATCTGTCTTATGTTAGGACAGCGAAAGTTTTAATACATATCTAAAATCGTTTTGTTTAAGTTACATGCTCCAGCTTTAAGCAGCTGTTCGGTGTGAGAGTTCACTGCTGGGTGGAGATTGAGCAGCGCTCTGTCTGTGAAATATTACTACCAGCAGCGAGTAGCGGCAGTTCAACAGCCAGAGCAGATCCTGGTGTTTTACCAGGATCGAAGACTTGAATTATTTTTCGGATTATTTGTTTCGCTTTCTAACCGTGATGCTAATCTGGGTGAGTGTTGGTAGTCGTGCACTGCTTTACCTGCTATTTGTACTTTTGTTCCTATTGCGCAGTGTGAAGGCAAAAGGAGATCAGCTGTACACGCAGGCTGCGAAGTGAGATAAATGTGATCGGCAAAAAGAGACTGTGATCCACGATCACGATCATACACTTTTTCACGGAAATCGGCCGATCATGATCGGTGGCCGATCGATCGGCACACCTCTAATTATAGGAAAATGGAAGTGTTTGGGAACGACAGCCACTTAACCACAAAGTGGTAGGCCACGTAAACTGACAGAGCGGGGTCAGTGGATGCTGAAGTGCATAGTGCAAAGAAGTCACCAACGTTCTGCAGAGCCAATAACTGCAGACCTCCAAACGTCATGTGGCCTTTAGATTAGCTCATAGAGCTTCATGGAATGAGTTTCCGTGATGGAGCAGCTGCATCCAAGCCAAACGTCACCAAGTGCAATGCATAGCGTCGGATGCAGTGTTTTAAAGAACACCACCACTGGACTCTAGAGCAGTGGAGGCAAGTTCTCTGGAGTGACAAATCACAATTCTCCATCTGGCAATCTGATGGACGGGTCTGGGTTTGGTGGTTGCCAGGAGAACGGTACTAGTCTGACTACATTGTGCCAAGAGTAAAGTTTGGTGGAAGGGGGATTATGATGTGGGGTTGTTTTTCAGGAGCTGGTCTTGGCTCGTTAGTTCCAGTGAAAAGAACTCTGAATTTTACAGCATACCAAGACATTTTGGACAATTCCATACTCCCAACATTGTGGGAACAGTTTAGAACTGGCCCCTTCCTCTTCCAACATGACTGTGCATCAGTGCACAAAGCAAAGTCCACAAAGACATTGATGTCAGAGTCTGGTGTGGAAGAACTTGACTGGCCAGCACAGAGTCCTAACCTCAACCCGATAGAACACCTTTGGGATGAATTAGAGCTGAGACTGAGTATGAAGCCTTGTTGTCCAACATCAGTATGTGACCTCACAAATGCGCTTCTTAAAGAATGGTAAAAAAATCTCCATAAACACACTCCTAAACCTTGTGGAAAAGTCTTCCCAGAAGAGTTGAAATTCTACTAGCTGCAAAAGGTGAACGTCTTGATGTTTATTTTTGTTTTCTTATTCATAAATAACAATAACTAATAATAATAATTTAAGGGATCCAAGATTAGATAAACATGTTGGCCTAAATAGGTTATAATTTTCCTATTAACTAAGACATAGCTGTTTGTGATACACCAAAACTCATAATTACTTCAGAAAATATATATCTTTTTTTACACTTTTTACCCATGGAGGTTGCCATTTTTCACCCGATGGGTTGGTGGGCAATTTGGCCCATTCTGTACTGGAATCTATAGAGTAAACACAAAAATGCTAACTTTACCTGAGTTGTTGTTAATCATATTGCATTTGACTGGTGAAATTTTAGATAATGCCACACTGTCTATTATCTGTGTATTATTTTATTATAAAAACAGTGAGATTCATTTGGATCGCTTCCCACATGAAAAAAAGAAGAGCACAGTGGAAGAGAGCCAAACACAACTTCCAAAGGACCTACATTTGTGCTCTCAACATTTCTCTTCAGAAGACTTTGTCATTTGTGCAAGCAAAATTGACAGACTCTAACGTGATCATTACCTTAACAAGCTACACATAAATGCTGTGCCGACAGTTTCTATACACAAAGCGCTTAAACCCCGCTGTTGACACACTGAAAAACACTGGGAGGAACATCAGACAACACTTAAAGCTCTTTAAATGCTAAAGGAGCTTTGCAGCAATTGTACCGGTGGCACTATTGCCACCCCGTTTACGTCCAGACCGGGAGACTGGACCCTAAACAGCTGTTATCAGCTTCTTAATTTTGATAGTCTTTAAATATTTTATGTAAGCTTATCTTGTTAAACAAAGTTGAAACAAATAAATTAATAAAATAATGTGTAAAAAGCAGTACATTTCTCCATTAAGCATAAAAACAGTTTGACCAGTAACTGGATGAAACATGGTTTTACTGAGTGGCTGCTTTGTACACTCAAGAAACTCTAAGATTAAAGCAATTACAGAATACATTATTGCACCCTTTTATTTACTGCTCCTTTTTAAATCTGTCTGCATTACTGGCTGTTATGAAGGCTTGATATAATGTCTCGTTGATATGCAGCATAACTACCAGTGAAAATATTAACAAATGAGTAAATCCTTCTCTAACTACGTCTGATTTCTGTCTAACTTGTATTCAGCCAATGTTCAGCCTTAATGACATGGTACACCGATAAGGGATACATAACTGCAATATGAGGGAGTCACTCAAGAGAGCAGCCCCCTGCTATACTTGACATGATAGATAAATTGCAAGGAAACAGTGTGTATATGTATGCATCACAGTCAGTGTTTGTGTGTTCAATGGTTACTGGGGGGTTAATATACGCCTAGCGTAACGAGAGGGAAATTGCTTCATGCTGCCGAGCCCTCAGGCTAGAACATCACAGTTATGATGAACAAGTGTGTTACAAAGCCTTCACTTAAGAGGCTGCCACACACACAATGAACACACACACATTTTTGCAGTACAAAGAAGGGGGCTTGCATTAAGGAGAACCTACCTCTAATCATTTTGGCTGAATTCTACTTCACTCTTTGGGCCCTCTTTCTACAGTCTCAATCCTGCATTTGTAAGGGATCTCAATCGTCTGAGTAGCGAGAGGGCAAAGGGAATTTGCTTTGTGGCTAAAGTCAACTCATACTTTGATGAAGAATTCTCCAAAAAAAATATGAATCCTCACAAGGGGTTGATATTAATGCCGATAAAGGTGAGCCTATGTCCAGTTTGCGTGAAAGGAGGCACGCATGATCCATACCACGTTAAACTTCAAAGATCCTGCCACAACATCTCTAGGCACCCAATGTACAGAAGCACTGATGGTGTGATTGGTGCACGCTTTGTGCTCTGTTCAATACATCATCTATAAACCCATCTTTCAGTAAAGCCTGGCGGCCCACCAGACTTTTAATACAATGAGGGAATTGCTGAAAGGAGTTTGGGGGGTTGATTGCCCAATCGAAATGTCTCTTTGCACTTTGAGAAAGTTTTGACTGTGACCTGCAAGTTGTGTGGCAAAGGGTGACTTCCAAGGACAGTCCTTGCATACAAAACAAGAGCTAAGTTTCCAGTGCACCTGCAGTAGAATTGGAAATGTAGGATGGTCTGGTCATCTGATCAGAAAACCTTCTGGGAAACTTCTTTTGGAGGTTTTCTGGGGCACATCCCACTGGGAGGACACTCCAGGGAAGACATTGCAATTAGGACTGTTGTAAACAAATATTTTAGAAATCGAATATCTATCGATTATTCTTAAGATTAATCGAGTAATCTGATAAAATAAAAAGATAAAATAAAACATTGGTAAATCTAACATAACAGCAGTATTACTATCGGATATCAACATCAGGCCAATTTTTCACATTTGAGCTTCCCTAACGATAACTTTTCTGTAGTTTAGAAAATCAATTTGTAACAACAATAGCTCACTTTCTAATCAACCTGAAGAAAAAGAATACAAAAATCTGAAATTATATTCAATTTAATAATAAGGAGGCAGGCTCACAAATACACTTATAAAAAATGTCTATACTCCAGCTTTTGGTTTATGTATTTATCTCCAGTCAGTTTAATAGATGAACTCTCACCTACCCCAGACATTTATAGCTTTTGTGTTTATGTTAGTGACAGGATTTTACACCTTTGTTCGTCACACACAGGAACATCTACCATCTATGTAAAGTCACGATGTGCTCCGCCACCCATTTGTTGTGACCGGAATGATATGAAATAAATTTTCAGTTTCGTCCGTAAAGCTACACTTGTGTTAATCATCATCTGCCCGCCATGTTTAGTTTATCTGCTCTCCTGTATAAATGCACCTTCAGCGCTCTTCCCCGCCGTTCGCTCTGAATGTCAGCCACTAGGCAGCAGCTCCGTGAGGAGAAAAGCTGCCGTACTCCAGGCATTGCGCCAGTCATTTTAAGAATGCTTATTGGGCCCCCGAAAAATGACAAAGACCCAGACATTATCATCAATCAATAAAATCCTCCCAGGCCGAACATGAAAACTGGACGTTATGATGCTAACACTTAGCTTTCGTCAACAACTCAGGGGGAAGTGAGAGCGCTGGGCAACGCAAATAATAACCCGGCCGGAACATGGAGCACTAAATAACAAAAAAATTATTTAACGAAGCTTCGAGGCAGATAAATTTTCCTCGAGGAATTTTAATAATCGAGGTACTTGAATCACTTGAGGAGTTGTTTCAGCCCTAATTGCAATATGGATTATATATCCCTTCTGATTGGAGAATGTCCCTTGGGAGAGTAATGTCTGGGTTTCCATTCTGAACCCGTTACCCAGTGGATAGATGGGTACAATATGAATTTCAGTTAAGTTCAATTAAGTATTTAGTACGGCATAATAGCACATGCAGTATTGTTGAAAATCAGAACTCATTTTAAAAGCACGAAAAATGTATTTATCAAAGGGTACATTTGGTGTCACCCTTGTGTTTTTTCTTAAACATAAAAATAATTTGTATTTAAATGTGCAGGATTGATGAGTATCAGAAATGGGGGAAAAAACTGATAATGTTGCATCATGTGCACATCATGTTTCAGCTTTGCGTAGAAGGATATGATGAGTATGGTTGCTTAAGGTTGTCTGTAGCAGGGGCGGATGCCAGGGGGGCACTGGGCCACCCTGACATGTAATTGACCCTCCCAAGTGCCCCCCCTGATGACTGACATGTAACAACACCAGGTTTATTCCTATACAGTATTTGGAATCATTGTAAGCCACCCTAGTATGCAAAGAAGAAAAGAATAAAAATATGAACTTACTCAACAAAGCAAGCCGTCCTGTACTGCTGGATGTTCCTCTTGTGCTGCGGTGCGGTGCAACTCTAAGGCTAAATCACACTTCATACCAGGTGATGGTAAAACATCAATAATTTATTTACTGATCTCCACAAAAAAGACAGAAAAACAACTGAAGAAGGGAGAGGGGGGCGAAAATGTTTGTAGTTTGGAACAGAGATTGCGCTACACTTTTTCGTTGTCTATCAAATGATAAGTTAATTGCATTTTATTTCCATTATGTAGTCATCAACTTTTTCTCTGCAGTAAGAACGTTTTTGAAATCAGTTAACATTTCACCAATTGAAGGGATCGGAATCCAGCAAGTCTCTGATCGTTATCTGATCCCGCACTCACTCCCCTCGGCGGGAGAAAAATCCCGCAGATGCGGATCAGCTGCTCTGGACACTCCAAAGCCTCCGGTCCACTAAAGCGTCCAGATTAGAAATGATAATCGGACAGAAATTGTTCTTATATTGATCGATAGTGAGCTCCGTGATGTTCTCTGTTCATAAAGTTGAAACTGTCTGCGCACCAAGTGGTTGGTTGCGCGTTATCACAGTCTGGAAACGAAACCAGCAGACGAAACCGCTCTCTGTACTTATCAAAAGGAGGGTGAGGAGGGGATCCGACAGATTAATTCAGTTAAGTTTTTATTGGTTTTGTTTTTAGACCACCATTAGCGCAGTGTAACTACATGTTGTATATTTGCCGTTCGTCATCTGATGTGTGATTAATTGGAAAGTAACGGTCGAGCTGCGTGCGCATTTACTGCGCTTGTTATCTGCACTTTCATTTCTTTCCTTGCTAAGCAGTCAGCTGCTAGTCCTCTATTTAAACAACAATATGTAGATCGTCACAACTTGATCGCGCATTCTCTTTAGGCTTTCTCCATGTACTGCAGGCTAAATGCGCCAGAAGCCCGAGCCCCATCAGGCAAATAGTTCTGGTAATCCCGGAGCAGATTTCAGGTCGGGTCTAAATTCTAGCGAAAAATGCATATTTTAATTTGATAAACCATTTGAAGACGAAGTAATCTGTATTGCTCCATTTGTGATTTGTTAAAACAATCAGAGAAGAGCCAACCTGTAAATTTGTCTTCAAAAGTTTTTGTGAAAAACCAACTTGTTTAATTGGTATCGGTATCAGCAAGCACTTAGACTGTAGGCCTAGATTAGCAGAAGAAATACTTGATCTTGATTGTCTTAATATGTAATGAAGTGTTAACAGAATAGGTTTAAATATTCAGCAAAATTATTCAAAAACAGACTGTTGTAGTCAATTTACTCTACATACGCACACTCGCACAAGCTCACACACCCACATGTATATATATATATACACACACATATACATGTGTGTATCAGAGGTCGCGTTAATGGAATATTTTCTGTATTTGACCTGTTATTTCTTTAAACGACCGGAAAATTATTTTTTTTTTTTGAACAAAGACTTTATTTTATCAGATCAATATTCAAAATCAATGATTAATACTCGACCGGAAAATTTAAAGCCAGTCCGTCATTTTGCAGGTTATAATTAACACCCTTGACTGGTGCACATGAGCAGACATTATAGACTTTACGCAGGCAACGGAAATCAATTAATAAATAAAATCCTTTCTGAATATCATCTCATGGACACTGAACTAAATGCGTCTTTCTGACCCGGAGATGACAGCGTGTTGAAGAGTTATGGACCGGACGCTTTGGAGTGTCTGGTTCAGAAGCTCGTTCCAAACCTTTGGTGGAAATGGCGCCTTTAATTCCAGTCTCCATTAAATACAGAACAGAGAAAACTAAAGAGAATGCAATGTTGAGCTAATTCATTTATAGTCTAAACAGGAACCGGCAACTTATCTTGAGGAAATAAATAAAGCTGCATCAGTTAGCTATGAGCAGTCCGTTGCACAACCAATGCGGATGTGTCTCCGGCGCTGGGTATATTTAAACTTAACTGCGGTTTCAACAAAAGGAGCCTTCTGGGTGCACGTTACCCTCCTGCGCCCAGGTTAAAAAGCTTGCAGAGTTCAGTTGATCGGTTTGGTTCAGACAGATCCAACTGACTGATGAAATAGCGCAAATTTCTCTGCAGATGCGACCAGGTGAAATTTGTGAAGCTGTGCGTTCAGAGACAGGTGAAGTGCTTGTAATTTAAGTGGAGTCGCTTAATTTAATTTATTGTAAGTTATTGGGGCCACAGTCAGTGGTTTGTGTGACTACAGAGAAAAAGTTAGATGCGTTTATCTGCTTTATGTGTGATGGAATCTGGATTCACGGTTTAACTAGGTGAATATTAATTAAACTGCATAAAAATATAAAAATGCGACTAAATAGCCTAATGTTAATATGATTATAATTTGACTGGTAAATAGTAAATAGTAAACACAAATAGCAAATAGTACATGACCGATTTATTTAATGTGTGTATATATATATATATACAAATATATATATATATATATATATATACACACACACACACACATATTTCTCATTTGTGGCCCCCCTGAGATAACCCTGGCCCTCCTTTGGCCCCCCCAAATTTAAAAGTCTAGCTCCGCCACTGGTCTGTACATATGTGAATTACTGTAAGTGAGTGTTTGTCAACAGGAATAATATTGTATGAGTTGAGCTGTCACAGCAGACTGTCTCATCATGGCATGATCGTAGGGTCAGCGGGGGAATGATGGAGGGTGTGGGCGGCTGGATGTCTTGGCTGATATAAAACCCTTTCAGTTGGAGAGTGAACCCGTCACTTAGTGTGTGTTTGGGTGCATGTGTTTTAGAGTGACAGAATAAACACAGATAAGTGCCCGTATCTGTCAACTAGTCAAGATTGTGACGAGCCGATTGAATACAGTCTAAAAGGTCAAAGTCAAGAGTCATATAATAGAAGTTTAATAACTGGGCTCTGGCTGTTAAAGATTTGTGTGGAAACTCCAAAACACACACACATTAGAAAGACTATAGAATCAGGGACAATATTGTAATTCTGTGCAACAATAGTGAGTGTTCTAATTAGGTTGCATCAAGCAGTTTTTCCACATTGTTTCTTTTTGTTTTGTGTAGGTAATGTGGTGTGTATGTGTGTGTTTGCAAGATGCATTTGTGCTATGCCATATATCTCTGTCTTGCCTCAACTAGCATTTGCTGTAAAATGGTAGCTTATTACCTGTCCCTGCTGGTCTTTCCGAACAAAAGAGGGGTATGCATAGAATATTACTGCTTAGGAGCAGCTGAGTAGAGGTCACAGCAATGTTGGCCTTTTTATTCTTCATTGGACACAAGGCCATTACTTGCAACTGCATAACAGCTACAATTGTTTATGCCTTGTAGTTTTGTTTTGTTTTTTTGTGAGAAATGGTGTTAAGTTTTGATGAGTTTACAATTTATATTTACGTTGATAACCTTTTAAATGTGTCTGCATTGTTAAACTGGCAAATTAATACCTACACTACCTTAGAATGTAGGTTCTAAGGTCTAAAGCTGATTCCGCACGAATCAGATTTTGTGTGGATAAAGGCTGCCAAATGCTCTGGCTTACTTCTCTCTATGTACTTGAGGTGGACATAAATTTTTATGCCCACATACATGTAGTTTGTGACGTGCAGTAAACTGCTGGACTCAAAACAGTGTTCACATCAAACTGTTATGTATGTGACTGAGCTGATAAGGTTGGGAGTCTGTGCAACCAGTTGAAAAGAAGGACAGGGTGACTGGCACTCTGTGTGCACACAGACAGGAGTAGGGTGGCTGTCCTTTTGGAGGAGAAACTAAACTCATCGGATTGCGAATATCCATTCAACTTGTGGGAAATGAAGGAATTTCTGACTGGCCTCAACAAAATCAGGAACAAGTCTCCCCAGCAGCATTTTTGAGTTATTCACAGATTCTAAAAGTGTGGATTCTAAGCTTTCTAATGACACCAAACACATGAAATTTAAAAAAGAGAGAAGAAGATATGTTGATTAGTCAGAGAAAACAGGTCTTAACGTTTGACAAGAATTGTTCCCACACCTGACGAGCTACGTGGAGGTGTTAACAAAGGCTGTTATTTACATTACTTTGCATAAACCCTGCCCCCCAGCACTGATTGTGAACAGGTGTGCAGGGTTTCCCCAAGAAAACTTGCTAAACCCTGTGGTCAGGGGCAGTCCATCAGCGGCCCACCGTGTTTTTGTATTAGAAAATGTTGACAGGAAATCTAAAAATATTACTGTGAAATTATATATTACTGGAAGACATTGTTGACAATACACCTATAGTGTTAAAATACAATTAAAATAAATATAAATTTTTTGCACTTCGGTTGTACTTTAGTTAAGCATAAATGAACTAAGCAGTTGCTTAGGCTCCCTAGAGCATCAGGGCCCGTATAAATAATAACATTTTATCAGAGACCATACATGTACTGTAGAATTTTAACATTTGTTTATAGAGAATGACGATGCTTTCAGCAGAGATAATTAAAAATAATTTAAATTGGGCATGCCGTGGTGGCGTAGGGCAGGGGAGTGCAATCCTGGTCCTCGAGGGCCGGTGTCCTGCAACTCTTAGATGTCTCCCTGGTTCAACACACTGCTGAATCACCTCCCAAGTGCAGTCAAGTTTTCCAGAGTCCTGCTAATGACCGCATTATTTGACTCAGGTGTGTTGAAGTAGAGATGCATCTAAAAAACCGGCCCTCAAGTACTGGAGTTGCCCACCCCTGGCGTTGGGGATAGCGCGACCCATGTTTGGAGGTCTTGAGTCCTCAATGCGGCCGTCACGGGTTCGACTCTCGGACCCGATGTTATTTGCCGCATGTCTTTCCCTCTCTCCTTCCCCCTTTCCTGTCAGCCTACGTTCATATAAGGGACACTAGAGCCCACACAAGACCCCCTGGAGGGGTGAAAAATAAAATAAAATAAAAATAATTTAAATTGTTAAACATTAAAATGTAAGATTTAAAAGAGCTGGCAAGTTTACTTTGTGAAAGTGCAAAGATCAATCTTCTTAGTTTGATTGCATTGTTGCCAATAGCTGCTTCCTGATGCTATGAGTTTAATCTTTGTGTTTGAGCTCTTCGTTCACAAATACATCTCAGCAAATTATAATGATCACTGATGTTTGGCCTATTAAACTTAGCCTCCTCTACCAGATTCCATTTACTGTATGTTGAAATGCTGTTAGGAGTGTTAATGTGCTAAGCAGGAACAGGGGCCCCTAAATCAAATTCTCGTCAATTCGCCATTCTTCCTTGGGCCGGCTGTGCATGATGAGCTAGAAGTGTCATGCTGTATTGACCACCATTACCAAGCATCTCTGTTTATGGGAGAGACATAAAGGGAGATTTAATTTATCTGGCCTTCAGTAGAGACTAAGTTTTTCCGTTTCGTGACTGTTAGGTTTGTAATAAGAGCCACGGAGACTATTTGGTTTGGTAGCCCAGGCTTTATGGGACAAGTTTTTATGATCTGTTCTGCGGCCGCACACTAAGGTCTGCCTGACCGGAGGAGCAGAGGTAGAAAGAACATTTGATATGGCGCAGTTTGGTGCATTGTGGCGCTGTAAACACCTCCCCCCCAAGCCTCCATCCCCCACCCCCAAAAAACCAGCATGCTGCTTGACTATGAGGCGAGTGAGACAGCTAAGCAACCGTGGAAGACAGTGCTTCCATGTTGGTAGGAACACACAAGTAAGCGTTATCAAGCCTCACCGCAGACAAAGAGCCAAGCACTGTGAGCATACAGCACACATAATTCTTTGTTCACATAGACATATCATTCTCACTGCACTACATGCTCAGTGCGCACCTCTAAAAGCACAACTATTTGTGATTCACGTTGAGTTTGCGCAAGTGGAACAAGAACTGTGGCTTTTAAACTTGACGCCTATACGGATACATTATTCTCTGAAGATAAATTATTTCTAACAGGGGGTTCATATAAATTCTTATAGACATGAACCTGCTTTGCAGGAACACCTTCAAAATCATCTAGTTTGAGTGAGAGGTGAAACACGCGATCTGCGCCAAGGTGAACTTCAGAGATCCAGCCGCGACAGCGTGAGGCAGCCATCGCACAGAGGCGCCAACGGTGTGATTGGTGCGTGCCAATCACACCATTGGCGCCTGTCTTACCTAGGTAGAAATACTGTATGTATTTGTAGAAGTTTTTAAAATCCACTGAATGTATTAAAACTTGTGATCCAACAAATAAACGGGGGGGGTGCGAGGGAGATCAGAGCGAGTATTGTGTCTCTTGCAATTCCGTTCTTTTTCAGTTTGATACATAAAAATGCAAAATAATGTCATGATCCTGGGTTGTTCTAGATTTTCTTGCTTGTCTTTTGATTATTTAGCCCTCTTGTGTCATCATTCCCCTGTACTTGGTTCCAGCTGTTTGTCATTTCCTTGATTGATTTATATATTCCTATCTTTGTCATTGTTTCCTTGCTGGATCTTGTGTCTTATTCCGTCTTCCCCACATTGTCTCCCTTTTTGTCATTCCCTTGTCTGTTTCTGTCATGGCTTTTGATCCTGTAGTGTTGTTTGGACTTTCACTAAACGTCCATCATTTCAACTTCCAATCTGGTCAGCCTTGATCCCTCACTTACTCCATCGTATCATGTCATATACTCAATGGGATAAACTATTTCTCATACACTTAGTCCATTATGGTTCAGCAAAATGGCTGGAGCAATTTGAAAGAGAATTACCCTAAATTTGAAGTTGAGTGTCAATGGTTTTGATTGTTTTTCTTAAGCCTAGTTCACATGGCAGAATTTTTTTTGTCCTAATTTTCTCTTTCTGACAATTAACGTCTCACATTCTAGGAATATCACTTAAAGTAATTGTAACCCTGTCCGTGTGAGACGTCACCTCGCTGTTTCTTAGACTCTGCGTTGTGTTTTCTTTAATGGTGGTTGTCGGAAGGAAACTTGAGGCAGGAATTGGACACACACGACGGTTGAGATCGTGGTTCAGACCGTTTATTCGGACCAATCGACAGCACAGCGGCTTCGCCTTCAGAATTCACAGCAAATACTGCATGTCAATATAAGTCTCATTAACGCAGTTATTTTATTTTTTTTTGTTTAACAGATACAGCATATATTAAAAAAAAGAAGAAAGAGACAAAACAATACAAAACTAACTACTTGGACATTAAAAGTAACATTTGGCTACATTGAGGAGCTGGCGGTCAGTATTGCTTACCTTCAGAATTCACAGCAAATACTGACCGTTGTACTGCCAGCGCACCGTAACAGACCCCAAGTACGGTGTTCTTCAACGGACACACTTTACCAACTTCCACAACTCAAAGAACAAATCTAACATTTTGGTGGCATCCGCTGACATATTTAAGCCATGGCCCTACATAATCATAACCAATAATAGAGCGTGGTGTGTTAAAACTTATCTGATCCAGTCGGTAGAATGTTGAATGTCTGATCTAAAATCGGGGATATTGAACACACCTGGATTGAATATTTGGGTAAACAGGCTTCTGCAGTATTTGATGGTCATGCAATCATTTGAATCAGCGTTTCTGGAATAGCGGCACATCTAAAACGTGCAGAGCAGGGGAGACTGAGGACTGGAATTGAGAAGCACTGGTCTAGTGGAAACAATGTGAATGTTTATCCAACATTTTGTCCAAGGAACATCAAAAGAAAGGACAAGGAGAGGAGTTGGAGCGAAACTGCTACCCACAGTTGATGTTCCAGTTAACTTTTTAGCTATCCATCATTAACTTGACATAAGTTAGTTATAAGGATAAGTTTATTCATTCACCCAATGCATGTAGCTGGCACTGTCACTAGCTACATGCATTGCAGGTAGATTGTAATTGTGATTGAAAAACATTTATTGCTGGTACACACTGCAAGATGTTAAGATTAGTGGACTTGGTTGTTATTCTGTCCCCATTATTTTCAATACGAACATGAACACAGCAAAAACTTAATCATAATTAAATGGTGAAGCAAAATAAAATGACAGAACAGAAAACAATTAAAACACAGCAGTAGTAACAAATACTAACGGGTGCCCAGAAGAAAATCTTTGCGAATCACTGTCTCCACTCGTTTATCCAAAGTCTTTTCTTTTTGTTGCGTTTTATCGCTTAAAATGAGTCCACAAGCCATCTCTACTGCTTCTACATTGTCAGATATGTTTGTTTATGTAACCCAGGCTTTCCCTCTTTAACCCTGCACCTGCTGGAAGACACCCGATGGACTCTGCGTTGTGTTTGTGTGAGGGTGGGATGTGTTCCGTGCAGGAGAGGAATCAGACAGGCGGCTCGTCGTTGTGGGGAGACTTTGGCGCGTTTATTTTGTTCACCTTACAGGCAGTAAACACACTGTCAGCATTCAATCGTTTTTCTTTTTACAAAATAATCAAACATCACCAAAACAAAATGTAATTTATACTTAACAGGCAAACTGAACAAACAGAAATGGATCGGTATATTAATATACTGTATATTTTACACCGAGCTAGCAGAGCTGCTGCTTACCTTACAGGCAGTAAACACACTGTAAAGAATACGGCAGTTCGCGCGCAGAAATCCCCTGCGCTACGGTGTCCCCGGCAGGACAAACATGTCGGAATTGTGGTAGTGCCAGCAATTACAGAAAACAACAGCACCCTCTTTTGGAACATCTATGCACTGCTTTACATGTACCCCTTCTTTATTTGATGGCGTCCCTGCCATAAAACTAAACAGAACATAAAAAGAATTAACTGAGAGAACCCTTAACAGTCGTAACATCAGCAATAAAATGTATTGCTCAATAAAATGTATTGCTCAAATTTATCTTGTATGATATGTATGTTTGTGTGCCGTTGAGTGTTTTATGTGTGTCTGTGAGCTCTCTTTGCCTTTTCCCTCTGCCACAGCTTCCATCCTCTTTCTATCTTCTGCAGCACATCTTCTGTTTTTGTGACCTGTGCTTCATATGACAGCTTTTTGGGAGGACGTCTAGTCCTGGGTGGGTTTTTTCTTGGAATCCCACTGCTCTGCAGTGACTCTGGACTGCCATAGGGTTCATTTTCTCCTGCTGTATCCCCTTCCTCTTGGCTGGCTTGTTTGTCTTTTTGGTTAGTTTCTCCACGCTGCAGAGAGGGTCCAGTTTCCTCCATGCTGACTGCATCCGCATTCTGTTGCAGGTCTTCCTCTAAACTTGTCTCGTTCAGATCTAAATCTGACTCCTCCTCCTCAGCTGTCGGTTTGCCCACCTCTTCTACCGGGATAAACATGCACTGAGTGAGAAGGTTTCTGTGAACCACTCTTTCTGGGCCACCATCCTCCGGTTGTACCACGTATACTGGTATTTTAGGCTGTTTCTTCACCACCACATATGGACGTGGCTCCCACTTGTCTCCAAGCTTCTGCCGTCCTTCCACATGACATATTTTGACCAGCACCCGGTCCCCTGGGCTGAACACTTGATCCTTTGCTTTTTGATCATAGTACTTCTTTTGTTGTTCCTTGGCAATCCTAGAACTGTGATTAGCTTGTGCATACGCCTCCAGCAGGCAGTCATGGAGTGTCTGCACATAGTCACTGTAGCCCGCTTGGCTATTAGAGGTTGAGGTCCCAAACACCAGATCCACTGGAAGTCTGGGATGTCTCCCAAACATTAAATAGTACGGAGTGTATCCAGTTGAGTCATGTTTTGTGCAGTTGTAAGCATGGGTCATGGCATCCACATATGCATCCCACCTGGGCTTTAGGTGAGGTGGCAGAGTTCCCAGCATATTCATTAGGGTCCGGTTGAACCTTTCAGTGGTCCCATTGCCCTGTGGGTGATATGGAGTGGTGTGAGTCTTAGTGATGCCAGTGATCTTGCATAGTTCTTTTACAATTGCACTCTCAAAATTGCGTCCTTGATCTGCATGGAGCTTTGCTGGAAAGCCGAACCGGCAGAAGAAATTCTTCCACAGAACCTTGGCCACAGTGCGTGCTTTTTGGTCTTTGGTGGGGTAGGCTTGAGCGTAACGAGAAAAGTGGTCTGTTACAACAAGAACATTTTCAATGCCTCCCTTTGACTTTTCCAGGGAGAGAAAGTCTACACACACAAGCTCCATGGGGGCATTGCTGTGGATGCTGACAAGAGGAGCTCCAATACTGCTTGTGGGGGTCTTCCTAAGACAACATCTTTCACACTGCTCACACCACGATTTGACTTCCAGGGACATATTTGGCCAGTAGAATCGCTCTCTTATCAGCTGTAGAGTTCTCTCAAAGCCTAAATGACCTGAATCATCATGCAGAGCAGTTTTAGCCACCACCCGCAGCTTCTCTGGCAAGATGAGTTGCTCAATGCGTCCTCTTTGCCCATCTGTGATGCATCTGTATAGGATGCCATTTCTGACCACCAACCTCCTCCACTCTTTTATGAGAAGGCTCCCATGTCTTCCCAGGCCGATCCTCACGCTTCGAGGTGGTTTTTTGTTATTATTTTTGAAATACAGAACTTGGCCAATAATGGAATCATCTTTCTGTTCTGCACGGATTTGTTGAATTGTCATGGCTGGAAGTGCGTCTGTTCCCACGTCCAAATACAGCTGATTCACTGTTGGGAAAACACAGCTATCTGGCACCTTCGAAACCGCAGCGTTGTCGAATGTATGCTGGGGCTTTGAAACACAATGGGGCCCTGGAGGCTTTGATTCAGAGACCCTGACATGCTGAGGGCATGACTGTAAGATCTGTGTGACTTCTTGGTTGGACATGCGTGAAAGAGCATCAGCATTTGCATTGTTCTGTCCCCTTCTGTACTGGATGTCAAACTCAAAAGACGATAGCTGGGACACCCATCTCTGCCCTGTGGCGTCAAGCTTGGCTGTCGTCATCACATATTTGAGGGGGTTATTATCAGTCAAGACAGAGAAACAACGTCCATAAAGATGGTCATAGAACTTGTCTGTGACGGCCCACTTTAGGGCCAGAAATTCCAGCTTGTGTGCCGGATATCTGGTTTCAGGTGGGCGTAAGCCTCTGCTGGCATAAGCCATGACCCTCTCGACCCCATTCTGAACTTGAGCCAACACAGCACCCAGTCCCTCCCCAGAAGCATCAGTCTGCAGCACGAAAGGCAGGTTGTAGTCTGGGTAGCCTAGTATTGGTGCTGTCACCAGTCTATCCTTTAAACGCTGAAATGCCTCTTCGCACTCATCAGTCCACAGATAGGGTCGGTCAGAGTCAGTGTGTTTATGTGTCTTTCTCTTTTTCTTTCTGGGATCGCCAGAGGTGAGACGGTACAAGGGAGCAGCCAGCGTGGAGTAACCTTTCACATAGCGTCTGTAGTACCCTGCAAATCCCAAAAACTGCAGGACCTCTTTACGATTAGTGGGCGTTTTCCAGTTCTTAACCTTGCTGATCTTCTCTGGATCTGTCTTGATTCCCTCCGCCGACACAATGTGGCCCAGATACTGCACCTCCTTCTTCACCAGCTGACACTTTGAGGGTTTTAACTTCAAACCATGTTCTTTCAGTCGATCAAAAACCAGCTGGAGGAGTTCCAGATGCTCCTCAAATGTTTTGGAAAATATTATGAGGTCATCAAGATAAATGAGCAGGTGAGTGAAATTCAGGTCCCCAAAGCAGCATGTCATGAGCCTCTGAAATGTGGATGGGGCATTTTGGAGCCCGAATGGCATTCTGTTGGCCTCAAAAAGCCCCATGGGCGTGCTGAATGCAGTTTTGTGTTTATCATGCTCTGCCACTTCCACTTGCCAGTAGCCTGACGTAAGATCCAGTGTGGAGAAGTATTTAGCTTGCCCCAGTGCCTCCAATGCTTCTTCAATTCGTGGCAACGGAAATGCATCACGTGTGCTGCAGGAATTCAGTTTTCTGTAGTCAATACAAAGCCTTAATGACCCATCTGTCTTAGTAACAATCACCACTGGTGATGCATATGGGCTTTTGCTTGGCCGGATAACTTCTGCAGCTTCCATCTCTGTCAGGAGGTTCCTCACCTCTTGCCACTGAGAAGGGGGGATCTTACGATATGGAAGTCGAAATGGCTTTGAGTCCACCAGAGGAATCTCATGCTGCACAGTCTTTGTATGACCGTAATCCATAGCATTCTGGGAGAAGACATCCCCATTTTTCTCCACTAGGTTCCTGAGGAGAGCACGCTGGTCTTCATTTTCCACTGCTGCTCCACCCAGGTCCACCTCAAAACTTGCCACCACTTGACCCAGGCTCAGACACAGCTCTTCTTTCATTTCACTTTGATGTTTGTCTCCTCCTGTGTCAGAAGATTCAACCACTTTGTCCACCAAGAAGGCTGTGGCAAGCTGAGTGTTGGGCTTAATAGTGATGTTTTTCCGGGACGCATTCATGACTCTGACTGGAGCATATCCCCTCTTTACATCTGTGAGAACTTTAGCCACTAGTAGGTCTTGGGGGAGCTGGTGTGGAGAAGGGCTTTCAATCAGTGCTGTATAGATTTTTTTCTGAGGGCCTGCCTTAATCCTACATTTCACATCCACCTCTTTACCACTAGGGATACGGATAGCCCGACCAGTGAAGACAGCGGGGCCAACCATGCCATGCATCTGATCTTCTGTGTTTTCAACCTCCATCACAGCAGAATGCCATTCTGGATGGCTCTCTTTTATCCTGTGGAGGAACTCGACACCGTAAACTGCTTGTAGGTGACTTCTAGATGCACGGATGACATTGGTTCCAATGAGCAGAGGCACTGAGGAGCGATATTCAGAATCAGGGACAACAAATGTGGGGACAGTCATACAGTCCTCTCCAAAGACCTTAAGTTTGATCTGCAAAACACCATAATAAGGCACATTTTGAGCTGCAGCACCTTCTATAGTTATTTTGGATGGGTGTAGATTCTGTTTTTGAAGGTCTCGGTGGTTGTGCCAGAAGCTATGGGTGATGCTCGTGATTTGAGATCCAGAGTCAATCAGAGCCCTGCATTTAATGCCATTTATCTCCACTTCTCCCTCATTTCTTGGGCCCACCAGAGGAGTTCCCTCTGCTCTATTAGCATTGCCTTTATCATCTCTGTGTGGGGCTTCCTGCTTGCCCATGGTTGCCCCTGCTACCATGGGCTTTAAGCGTTTAAACCCTGAGCTGGGGGAATGCTGATTTCCTCTGCCGAGGTTGACCACTGAGCAAGGCGAGTCCCAGTGGAGGTGGAATCAGGAAGTACTGTTCGGCAGAATCTAGCTATGTGCCCTCGGTTTCCACAGCGATGACATGTAACACTTGAACTGTGGCTCGTAGAATGTGCTGATGAGGGGGATGTGTTTGGGGGCAACTTGGAGGATTTTATACTTGATTCCAGTTTGGACAGCTTGGCCATTTGCTCTTCTTGGTTAAGAGCTAATTTTCTGACAATCTCAGTCAGTTCAGAGAGCTCAGAAGTGCATTGTTTTCCTTCCAACCTCACAGCTGAGCTTTCTGAGGTCATCTGCACCTGAGTAAATGTCTTCTTTATTTTATTTTGTGACTGGAACTTCTTTGTTTCTCTTGCCATATTTCGTAACTCTGACTGCAGTTCTCTGAAACTCAGTAACATGGGCTTCATTGGAGCTATTCGTGCATATACCTGTTCGTCTATCAGCCCTCTTAAAAACTGGCGAGTCAGTTTACTATCTCGATCTGGAAAGGGCCTACCACCCCTCTGGTGTTCTTCCACAGCCCGCAAGATTGCCTCCAGCGCTATGGCATACGAGCAGGCTGACTCGCATGACCTCTGGCTCCGCTCATAAAAGTCGGCTAAAGGATCTAACGAGCCTTGAGTATCACCGTATTCTGCCCTCAGTTCGTTAAATGCCTTCTCGGGGGTCTGGTCATTGGGTGGGAGGTTGAGAACCAGCTTTCTGGCCTCTCCATTGAGGTGTCGAACCACTGTGGAGAAGCGAAGATGTACAGGGAGGTCAATGGCATCCAGCAGGTATTGCATATCACGGATCCAGTCTTCCATGAGCATCTTACTGTCTGCGTTACCAGTAAAGACTTGCACGTTCTTTACTTGGTGAGTCTGCAAGAAACCACCATATATTGCTTGGGGGAGGCGTGGACTGATGGTAGTCCTCCCACCGTCATCTAACTGAGGGTCAGGATGGTATGCATACGAGGCCATGGCAGCAGGTGGGGGTCGAGGAATGTATTGGGCAGCTCCTGAGCGGTCATATGTGTTAAACCCCAATGCATGCGGCTGCATGTGCTGTGGTACACTGGCCTGCTCGTGCCCAACGTGGTTGGGGGCTCCATATGAGGCAAACTGGGGTATATTTTGTGTTCGTGCTTCCCCCTGAGTGCAACCCTGATAAATAGGTGCAACAGATTGAGAGGGCTGGAATGTGGGTCTGGGCTGGGAGTGAGGGGTGGAATGTAGGTGGTCTGGGTAGGTGTGGGTGCTATGTCCCACAAGCTGCCCGGTCTGGTTAACCCCTGGAGGTTGTGTGCTGGGCTGCTGTAGTAACTGAGGTGCATTTTGGAATGCACTAGAATAGCTTTGATGACCAACGTGGGCTGGTGCAGCTGGAGCAGTAGGAGGAGGAAGAGGAAGGAGAGACGGCTGCGGAGGGACAGGGTACTGGTCACTATAGAAGGACAAATGAGGAGGAGGAGGAGTAAGCTGCCCTTCACGTGGCCATGGCTGCGGTTGTGTGTGACCTGGAATGGCACTGAGGTTATTTTGCTGGGACTCTGCGAGAGATCCTGGACTCAGGGGCTCAACTGAGTGATGATGCCACATATTTGCCCTTTCTTTCTTTATTATTATTTTACTCTTAAGTAGAATTATGGGCACAACAGATCTTGTGCCTGTGTTTCAGGAAGTTCACTACAGTGTTCTTTGCAGCAAATAAATTCAACACACTACTCAGCACATCTTATAGATATTTAAAAGAGAATAAAAAAATAAAATGCCACAACAATAAATATGTATATTCAATACTGAGTCACAACGGCCCCTTTGAATGGCTAGCTGGAAAGTCTTTTTTTTTTTTTTTTTTTTTTTTTTACATTACTATCACAAAACAAATTAACACCACAACATTTTACTCGAATCTCTAAAGAATACACAGGAAATGTGATTCTGCCCAAGTGGAGGCACAGTCAACCGGAATAAAGTCTCTTTTTTTTTTATTTTGATTACAACAGAATCCCTCCAACCTGTTGGTCTCCAAGAACCACAATCCGGGTCACGGCACCAAGATGTAACCCAGGCTTTCCCTCTTTAACCCTGCACCTGCTGGAAGACACCCGATGGACTCTACGTTGTGTTTGTGTGAGGGTGGGATGTGTTCCGTGCAGGAGAGGAATCAGACAGGCGGCTCGTCGTTGTGGGGAGACTTTGGCGCGTTTATTTTGTTCACCTTACAGGCAGTAAACACACTGTCAGCATTCAATCGTTTTTCTTTTTACAAAATAATCAAACATCACCAAAACAAAATGTAATTTATACTTAACAGGCAAACTGAACAAACAGAAATGGATCGGTATATTAATATACTGTATATTTTACACCGAGCTAGCAGAGCTGCTGCTTACCTTACAGGCAGTAAACACACTGTAAAGAATACGGCAGTTCGCGCGCAGAAATCCCCTGCGCTACGGTGTCCCCGGCAGGACAAACATGTCGGAATTGTGGTAGTGCCAGCAATTACAGAAAACAACAGCACCCTCTTTTGGAACATCTATGCACTGCTTTACATTTACTCTAAATTTACGAAGGGTATGGAAGGGTTTTACGGAATTTTATGTCTGGAATCTGAATGTGAAATCGGTTGGTGTGTGGTGTCCTGCAGTGTGGTTGGACACCATACACGCTACGATCAAACCTGTTATACTTAAGATTTTTCATCAGCTTGTGTGTGGTCTCTAAAGTTTTGAAAATCAGTTGGCAATTTTAAAATCCTTCTGTGTGCACTAAGAATAAGTTGATCTCAAAGAGAGCTCTCATCCAAGCTCTTGGTTTAAAGATGGACTCAAAATGAACTCCCAAACCTACGAAGACACTTTCTTCAAGCAGTGGTACAGAAAAAAGTCTGTATCTTTCAAGAAGACCATGATTTTTATGCAGGACAATGCTCCATCGCATGCATCGAAAGGTAGCGTTAACGGAATATTTTCCGTATTTGACCAGTTATTTTTTTAAATGACCGAAAAATTTAAAGCTCGTCGTCATTTGACAAGTTATAATTAACACCCTTAACTGATGCACATGGGTAGACATTATAGACTTTACGCAAAGACTTCATCGCAGAAGCAACTAAAATCAATCAATAAAAAAATCCTTCTGAATATTATCTCATGGACAGTGAACTATCATGGATTGTTCACTGTCTTTTTGACCAGGAGTTGACAGCGCGTTGAAGAGTTATAGACCGGACGCTTTGGAGCGCGTCTGGTTAAGAAGCTCAGTCCAAATCTTTGGTTGAAATGGTGCCTTTAATTCAAGTCTCCATTACAGACCAGAGAAAACTAAAGAGAATGCAACGTTGTGTTAATCCATTTATAGTCTAAACAGAGGAGCCGGCAGTTTATCTTGAGGAAAGAAATGACGGTGCAGAAGTTAATTAGACCGTAACATGCGCAGTGCGCTGCACAACTAATGCGGATGCGGCTCCGCCGCTGCGAAGAATTAAACTTAACTCACCCAGCGGTTTTAACAAAGGGAGCTGGAACACGTTACCCTCCCGCACCCAGGAGAGCGGCGTTCTGGAGGAGCGCGGCAGACGAATTATATGTCCGTTTCGGAGAAGCGAAACCACGCAAAAAAAAAAAAAATTATATAGGGTATATAAAAATATATATTTTTGCAAGAACGCCCGGACTGTGCACAGATTTCTCTGCAGATGCGGACCAGCGGGAATTTGTGAGGCTGCGCGTTCGGACCGTGAAGTGCTGGCAATTTAAGTGGAGTTGTTTAATTTAATTTATTATAAGTTATTGGGGCCACAGTCAGTGGTTTTTGTACGGAGAAAAATTTTTAATCATTCATCTGCTTTATGTGTGATGGGATCTGGATTCACGGCGAATATTAACTAAACTGCATAAAAATGCGGCTAAATAGCCTATGTTAATATGATTATAATTTGACGTGTAAAAATAGAACATGACCGATTTTCTTTTTAATGTTGTTGTCAAGATGACAGATAACAAAAAAGTCTAGCGTGACCTCTGCATGCATCAAAGTACTCAACTATGTGTCCAGCCAGTAAAGGCCTTAAAGATGAAAGAATAATGAAGTGGCCCTCACCAGACCTAAACCCCATTGAGAACTTTTGGGCCCTTCTTAAATGTGAGATTTATTGTGAAGGAAAACAAAACACATCTCTGAACAGTGAGGCTGTAATTGCTGCTGCACAAAAAGTTGATCGTCAACAGATCAACAAACTGACAGAATGTAAGGCTTATAAATGTTATTGAAAAGAAGGTGGCTATGTTGGTCATTGATTCATATTTTAAATGTCAGAAATGTTTGTCAATTTTGAGTTCTATGTTTATTTTTCTCACTTTAATGGATGACAATAAGAGAACTAAGCTGGGAAAATTTTCCGTTTTAATCCGCACAATAATTCTGCACACTAATTGTTGCCCAATAATCGTGCACACATAGATACTGTACCAAAAAAGCCAAAATCTGACTTTTACTATCTTAAATATTCAGGTTTGAGAGGTTATTAACATTTTGGATTGACTGAGAACGCTGTAGTTGTTCAACAATAAAATCAACCCTCAAAATTACAATTTTGCGTAATAATTCTGCACGCAGTGTAAATATGCAGTCATGTAAAAGGAAGGTTGGCTAGAGTTCCATGAAGGTTATGCTTTTTAATAACATTGGGAGCTGTTGTCCCAGCAACATGTAGCAGCTTAATCTGGTAACATTCATCTTTCAACATGAATATTAATGATTCTCCTTCCGATATTCTTAGACTTTGCTTCTTTGTTTTCTCTGGTCAATGTTAATTATGGTGCACACAACACTCACCTATAAACAGTACTTTTTCTGTTTCATTTGAAGGAGTAGTTAATTACTTAAGAGCACTACTAATGCTGTTATCAGAACTGTTACTCCCATTTATGTTGTCACAGATAATTGAGGTTGGTATTCTGTCCTAGAACTAAATGTTCTTGTACAGTTTGACAAATAATCAGTGTCAGAAAAGGAAAATATTTGTTGATCCAATATAAAAACTTCAAAACTGGAGCCTCACAAAAAAGCAACATGTTATTGATTAAACATCTATGTAAACACAACCACTCATAGCTTTAAATTGTGTGTACTATCCTAATACAGGCAGCATGATAAACATAATATGATCAAAGATTATCTCCAATCCTCCTAGATCAGTACTAATGTCTACAGAAATTCTTGTTTATTGCTAATGATTACAGTTGGTGTTGTAAAAAACAGACTTCACAAGAAAAATACTGATATTTATGAAAAAACAGTAAGCATTTAAGCAAAGTCTCAAAGATAATGTGTTTTCATTTCTGAAGGAAAGGAATAAACAGTTGCTGCTATGCAATTTTTTATAATCGGAACTGAGCCTCAATGGTAAAATTTCATTAGATGAAATTGTTTTATAGCCACAAGTAGTTCCTTGTTGGTGGTTCTAGTATTTCATGAATAGTTGCAGTCATTAGTTACACTTGCTTGATCTTAGCTTCTGATATCATGTTTCTTTGTTTCTTGGTTCACAATTTCAGTTTTTGAGTTTCTGTACTCCTGGGTTTTTATCTCTGCCAGTGTTTACTTCTATTAGTAAGCTGTTTTTTTTGACTGTCTGACTACTTAGGTCCTGCTCGTCACTGTTACATGACACCTGCAAAAAGTCAGAAACCCTTTGCAGAGTTTTATTTGGCTGAGCATATTTTTCTGAAAGTAAAGAGGTTATCCTTCACTTTTGTTTAGCTGAATGGTTTATTATAAAAACCTGAAGCTACCTATCAGTCTTGCTTGCAACTAAGAGATGCACTGATCCGATATTAATATCTGTATTGGTCCCGATATTGAAAGAAATTCTAGATCTGATATTGGTGACAATGTTCCCGATCCATAAGGGCAGATCTATTCAATGTAATTCTATGCTTTGGGCAGATGATGGTGGAAAACCACCAAGGCAAAAATAAAAGCCTCACACCTTCAGAATTTTTTCTTTCTTTTTTATGTTAAAGCAATGTAAAGCATATAAAAAACCAACACCACCGGTGAGTTTTTGGTATAAAACTGGCTCCTTCCTGGCTACCTACACAGTTTCGCGGGGTGCGGAAGGAAAACCTAGAGCAGATTGTCAGACTGGGCTTTATTGGCTGTTCACATTCTCTTGTTTTGGTTTTGGACAATAAATTGCAAGTTTGTAGTAAGCGCATGGCTCATTACATGCCGCTCACAGGTGTTAGGATAAAATATGCTTTGGAGATGGCAACATCCACCATAAAGATACTGGTGGAAAGAAACGTCAGGACTACATGTCTAAAGGAATATGTCAGTTTCTTGGGATGACTTGCATAACTGTTCTTGTTTTAGAACACTATACACATGCTGCGTATTGTAAAATACGCGGCACGTAGATCTTGGTCTGTTCAACGATGGTTGTAGGCTGCAGACTGTTCACTGTGCGATATGACGGTGAATAGCGCTGCACCCTGCTGATGAACTGCATTTGTAATACCTAAAATAAAATAATTATTTACATTGGGCTTTCTTTGGGCTGACAGAAAACATTGTCTAGCGTGAGGGAATCCCAAGCTGTTCCCTGGCCTGTTGCGAAATCATCCAGCATGTATTTATGGTTTAACTCCACAAGAGCTCAGGGTTCACAGACAACTCCATGACAAAAGTTGACAAGACAGAGGCTCACAGCAATGTTGGAAATGGCGGTGCCCCATATGGCTGCGGCTGCTTTAGCTTCCGGTAATACAATAAATGTATTGCTTAATTCAATATTTTCTTCTACGATAGCTTAGAGAAACGGCGTAAGAGCAGTCTATGATCGTCAGCCTATGTTAATACTGAGCAAATTCAGTCATTCGGACTCCATAAATTTGAAGACATGGACAACTTTACAAAGCCTTGGACTGCTACGTCAGTTAGATCATTCAGAGCAGCTGAATCAAGCAAACTACACAGCAACCAACAGCCTAGGCCCATGGAGACACCGGAGAAGATGTGAGAGAAAACAAAAGCGAGGGTGTCGCGGTGGACTTACAGCTAAGCTAAAAGCTAACCCTTTCCAATTGCTGCTTCCCTCCATCTTGCTTTCTAACATACGATCCCTTGAAAGCAAGTTGGACTATGTGAAGCTGGGTTTAAAGCCACCAAAAGGGAAACAAAAAACTGCTGCATTCTCATTTTCTGCGAGACATGGCTAAATTCATCTGTCCCTGATAATGCCATCAGCCTGTGGAGGGGCTAACAACTTATAGAGCTGACAGGAGCCATGCTCTCACTGGTATATCCAGGGGAAGTGTTGTTTGTATTTACATTAACAACAGATGGTGTAACAACGCTACCCTGGTCTCTAGTCATTGCTCTGTGAACATTGAGTTCATGATTGTGAGATGCAGACCTTTCTACCCTCCCCAGGAATTCACGACCGTTATAATTTTTGCTATCTACATCCCGCTCAGCGTCAACACCAAGCAAGCACTCTTTACCATGCCATCAGTGACAGACAATCTAGATACCCGGAGAGTGTTTTTATTGTTGCTGGAGACTTTAAGCAAGCTAACATGAAGACTGTTCTTCCTAATTTCCATCAACATGTGGAATTTCCAACCAGAGGAGAAAACACGTTGGATTTGGTCTACACCAATATCAAGAAGGCCTTCAGAGCAGCTCTCCACCCCATCTCGGCTCCTCAGATCATCTTTCGGTTATGTTCATCCCAGCATACCAGCCGCTGCTCACCACACAAAAGCCTGTGGTGAATAAGGTAAGAGTGTGGCCTGAGGGAGTTATGTCTGCACTGCAGGACTGTTTTGCATGCACAGACAGGGGCATGTTCAGAGAGGCCGCTACGCACAACCGACACATGGACGTGGAGGAGTATGCTCCATCTTTGTTAAACTACATCCAGTGGTTACAACAACAAAGTCAATAGTCACACAGAGCAACCAGAAACCTTGGATGTGTAAGGAGGTGTATTCTAGACCGAGGGAGTGTAATGCTGCCTTCAAATCTGGTGACATGGTCGCACTTAGATGAGCGAAGGCCAATCTAAACCGTACCATTAAGGCAGCAAAACATGCCTACAGTCAAAAGATTCAAGGTTTGTTTCATGATGCCAGCAACACCAGACAACTGTGGCAGGGCATCCAATCTGTCACTGATTATAAAACCACAACAAGGAAGTTAATGCCAAGATGACTTTAACTTCCTTAATGAGCTCAACAACTTCTTTGGAAGATTTGAAGCCCTAAATAAAACCCCTGCAAGAAAAGCTACCCCTCACCCTGATGAACAGGCCCTCACGCTTGAAACATCTGTTGTGTGAAAATCCCTGAGAAACATTAACATCCGAAAAGCTGCAGGTCCTGACAACATTCCAGCAAGGCTGATTAAAGAGTGTGCAGACCAGCTAGCCTATGACCAACCAGACCAGCTAGCCTAAGATGTCTGTGAGCAGACATCTTCAATATGTCACTGTATCAGGCAATTGTCCCCTCATGTTTTAAGTTAGCCATTATTATTCCAGTGCCCAAGAAACCAACCATCACATGTGTTAATGACTTTCGACCCATTGCATTAACACCTATCATCATGAAGTGCTTTGAGAGAGTGTTTAAGGGTCATACAATCTCTATACTGCCTCCATCATTTGACCCTTTCCAGTTTGCATACAAATCTAACCCCTCGACTGAGGATGCCATCTCCACTGCTCTTCATCTGAGCCTGGTACTCCTGGAGAAAAGAAACACCCACAGACTGATGCTATTTTTGGACTTCAGCTCAGCATTCAATATGATCATCCCCCAGGATTTGGTATGCAAACTGGTCCCCCTGGGCTTCAATACCCCACTGTGTAACTGGCTGCTCTACTTCCTCATGGACAGAACTCAGTCTGTCCATAAAAATAAGATCTCCAATTTCATTTCTTTAAACATTGGCACCCCACGGGGAGCCAATATTTGAGTTAGAAAATAAACTCTTGAATTCAAAATATGCACCATGTTGTATTGGATTTAAACAAAACTAAAACTTGCATAAACCATAACCATGTCTTGCAGGAGTGTCCTCCTTTTATTGTGGTTAAAGTTCTCAACAGCTGGCCCTAGTATCATCTTTATTTGTGAAATGTAAATATATTTTGGAGTACTTCTGAAGCAATGCCATTTTTAATATTTCCTGAAGCAAAATATGGAGCGTGTGTTGTGACTTCCTTACATTTATATGTTGGTATAATTTGCATGATAAATGACTGATCTACAATTATATGGTAAACATCATTTACATGATTATTATTAACTGAATTTAACATGATTGTATATAATTACAAAGGGTGAAGTGAAACATATTTAAGTGCGAGACATTATTTATTTGGAAAGAGGAAGTCTTTTATTTTGAAGAACGCTTAACAGGATCTGGTTCTGTCGTTTGTCACTGTCTTGCCTTGTGCTGATTTCGGTTGCTAGGTTACGAACAGCTGTTGCCATTAATAGCTGTCGCAGTTTTCTGCTCTATAAAAACTGAACAGAAATGTTCAGCAAAAGACATCTGAGCCTCTGTCTTGATTGAAGAAGCTTTAACTCTGTAACATATTTATGCCGAAACCCGGGAATAAGGACTTTGTTGATTTTTCTGAACAAAGTGAAGCTAATATTAGCAGCTACCATGACGGAAGGATTGGAGCGGTTAAAGAGGAAACGATCGACCATCCATACCGCAACAAGAGCTTCAACAAGAGCTTTCGAAGTTGAAGCTTAGAAAGCTTTGGCCTTTCCAAGCTCTGACTTGTAAAAGCCAAGCTTTGACTTGGAAAAGCCCTTATAAGTGTGACAGCTTCACTATGAAAACACAGTTGCCCTCTTTGATATATGATGACTAATCATATTTGTTTAGTTCATTTTCCCTATGCACACTCAGGCCTGATTAATTTCAGACCTAGAATGAAGAAAATTATTTAATTAAACCTGTCTGTCAATGTGAAGTAAGATAAAAATAAATAAATAAAAAATCAAAAAGTAACACAACATGCCTCATTCTAAAGAAACTCAAGAAGAGATGAGAAGTAGTGTTATTGACATCCATCAGTCTGGAAATTGCTACAAATATGGATGCATCTTATATTGGTATTAACATCAATATTTGTCAATGTTAGTAATTTAACATAAAAGTCCGATACATATATCAAGGGCAATATCAATAACTGATGCTTATTCCATCTTGTTGCTGTGTATGTTTGTGTTTCTGGTTATGTTGTATTTGGTTAGGCATGTGGCAGTTTGTGGGGTGTTTTACGGAACAAAAACAAGCAATGTCATGTGTCTTTTTTTCAGGGTGTCAATAGGAGTAGGGAGATTGCAATATTTCTATTGGTATCAGCCCACATTTTTCTGACATACTACCATGCAGACAAAATAAGCTATTTGAATTTGAGGTATTAACATGCTTACCTATAAAATACTGAAGAAAGTTATAATAATTGCTGTAACTTTTACTCTGCAGCAAGATGGAGCAGTGTTTCTAAAGAAGCAATCTATCAGAATTTTACTGTCTCAAGGTATAAGGTATGCAAACAGAAATATTTGAATCGTTTGTACATTATATTCATGTTCTACTCCAACCTTAATACTTACTCTCACCTGAGCCATTACACAGTCACTGATTTATCATGCATTGCCTCTTTGCTTTAAATGTGCCTTCTTTGGTTATCTACAGCTTCACTGTCACACTTATAGGTGCAAAGCACTAACTCAGCCAATGCCCATTTTTTGATAACTGATTTTGCAGTAAAGTTTCTGTCCTCATGCAGTCTGCAATTATATTGGTTTAAAATGTTTTAACATGTTACCACTTGGTTACATAGAGTCACTGAGGCAAAACCTCCATACAAGGTGTGCACTTAGCTAAAATCGTGACTTTGACATTCCTAACAGTATAACACTTTCACAGATGAAAGCACTGGTGGATCAAAAATGCTCTTCCAATCAAGGAATAGTGGCTTAAAGTAGGAATGGAAAATATGGCAAAAATATTGGTGAAATCTTTTAAACTGTAAATTTATGGTTATATCACAATTTCTCCCCAACCCCTGGTCCCGGTCGGCACAAGAAATAATTAAATATTTTTGTTTTATGTATTATGAGTCTGGAGGATATTTTTATTTTAACCGGATTCTCTAGGTTACGTCTTGTGCGCCAACACTAAGCCTAGAAGCTGCAAAATGAGTAAGAAACAGATCAGATGTCTTTGGAAGGTTTCTTTACTAAGGAGAAAGGCCCAGAGAAGAGACAGGAGAATGGATTTATCCTGGTAGGTTATTCCCACATTCCAAGCCTGCTCTACATGATATGCGGTGACCGGCTCGCTAATGAGACAACAAAGCTTCAAACTTTGACCAGGCACCCTGTGGATAAGCAACACCTCTGGTGTTATTGTCTCCCATCACTCCCAGATGGGACCGTCTCGTTGCAGACAAATAAGTTCAGGGCTCCCATTGATTTGCCGTTATCGAGAGTTAAAATTTTCATAAAAATAAAGTGTTTGTTTTTGTGGAGCATCTGTATCTTATTTTGAAGGGATGTGTAAATGTTATCATAGCAACCAGAGTCAGATATGTTAGAGCAGTGGTCGAGACAAGAGGAGTAGAGGCACGATTTAAGAATTGTTTGTCAATTTTCCAAACCTCTGTGACCACACAGGAGTTGATAAAAGTACAACAGGTTCGATAGGTTTGTGTGTCCAGTCACACGGCAGGAGAAACACACCACACACCCCAACCAATTCCACTCACGATCATCCATCCTGATTCCAGAGGAAAATTCCGTAAAACCCCCAACATACCATACGTGGATTTAGAATAAACACGGATGACGATGTAGAAATATTGATAGTCTGTGGACTCATTTTAAGCGATAAAAGACGTCCATCCATCCATCCATCCATCCATCCATCCATCCATCCATCTTCTTCCGCTTATCCGGGGTCGGGTCGCAGGGGTAGCAGCTTCAGAAAGGAGGCCCAGACTTCCCTCTCCCTGGCCACTTCTTCCAGCTCTTCCGGGGGAATCCCAAGGCGTTCCCAGGCCAGCCGAGAGACATAGTCCCTCCAGTGTGTCCTGGGTCTACCCCGGGGCCTCCTCCCAGTGGGACGTGCCCGGAACACCTCACCAGGGAGTCGTCCAGGAGGCATCCTGACCAGATGCCCGAGCCACCTCAACTGGCTCCTCTCGATATGAAGGAGCAGCGGCTCTACTCTGAGTCCTTCCCGAATGACTGAGCTTCTCACCCTATCTATAAGGGTGAGCCCAGACACCCTACGGAGAAAACCCATTTCGGCCGCTTGTATCCACGATCCGTTCTTTCGGTCATGACCCAAAGCTCATGACCATAGATGAGGGTGGGAAAGTAGGTCGACCGGTAAATCGAGAGCTTCGCTTATTGGCTCACCTCTCTCTTCAACACGACGGACCGGTACAGCGCCCGCTTGACGGCAGACGCTGCGAAAATCTGCCTGTCGATCTCCCGCTCCCTTCTTCCCCCATTCGTGAACAAGATCCCGAGATACTTGAACTCCTCCACTTGGGGCAGGACACCCCCCCTGACCCGGAGAAGGCACTCTACCCTTTTCCGGCTCAAGACCATGGCCTCGGATTTGGAGGCACTAATCCTCATCCCCCCGCTTCACACTCGACTGTGAACCGCTCCAGTGAAAGCTGCAGATCACGACCTGATGAAGCCAAAAGGACCACATCATCCACAAAAAGCAGATATGCAATCCTAAGGCCACCAAAACAGATCCCCTCAAGAACTTGGCTGCACCTAGAAATTCTGTCCATGAAAGTAATGAACAGAATCAGTGACAAAGGGCAGCCTTGGCAGAATCCAACTCTCACCGGAAACAAGCCTGACGTACTGCCGGCAGTGCGGACCAGATTCTGACACCGGTCATACAGGGACCTAACAGCCCATATCAAAGCTCATGTTACCCCATATTCCCTGATAACCCTCCATAGGGCTCCCTGAGGGACACGGTCGAACGCCTTCTCCAAGTCCACAAAACACATGTAGACCGGTTGGGCGAACTCCCATGCACCCTCCAGGACCCTGCCGAGAGTGTAGAGCTGGTCCAGTGTTCCACGACCAGGACGAAAACCACACTGCTCTTCCTGAATCTGAGGTTCGACTATCCGACGGACCCTCCTCTCCAGGACCCCTGAATAGACCTTGCCAGGGAGGCTTAAGAGTGTGACCCCTCCATAATTGAAGCACACCCTCCGGTCCCCCTTTTTGAACAGGGTGACCACCACCCAAGTCTGCCAATCCAGGGGAACTGCCCCCAATGTCCATGAGATATTGCAGAGTCGCGTCAGCCAACACCACCCTACAACATCCAGAGCCTTAAAGAACTCCGGGCGGATCTCATCGACCCCCGGGGCCTTGCTACCGAGGAGCTTTTTAACCATGTTGGCGACCTCGTCCCCAGAGATTGGAGAACCCAACCCAGAGTCCCCAGGCTCAGCTTCCTCAAAGGAAGGCATGTTAGTGGGATTGAGAAGGTCTTCAAAGTACTCTGCCCACCGGCCACAATGTCCCGAGTAGAGGTCAGCAGCACACCATTCTCACTATAAACAGCGTTGGTGCCATACTGCTCCTCCTCCTCCCCCCCGCACCCCCCCGAGACGCCAGATGGTGGACCAGAATCGCCTCGAAGCTGTACGGAAGTCTTTCTCCATGGCCTCTCCAAACTCCTCCCACGCCCGAGTTTTTGCCTCAGCAACCACCCGAGCCCCATGCCGCTTCACCCGCCGGTACCCATCAGCTGCTTCCGGAGTCCCACAGGCCAAAAAGGCCCGATAGGACTCCTTCTTCAGCCTGACGGCATCTCTCACCGATGGTGTCCACCAACGGGTTCGAGGGTTGCCGCCGTGACAGCCACCGACAACCTTGCGGCCACAGCTCCGATCGGCCGCCTCGACAATGGAGGCACGGAACATGGTCCACTCAGACTCCATGTCCCCCACCTCCCTCGGGACGTGTTCGAAGTTTTGCCGGAGATGGGAGTTAAAGCTCCGTCTCACAGGGGATTCCGCCAGACGTTCCCAGCAGACCCTCACAACACGTTTGGGCCTGCCAGGTCTGACCGGCTTCCTCCCCCACCACCGGAGCCAACTCACCACCAGGTAGTGGTCAGTGGACAGCTCCGCACCTCTCTTCACCCGAGTGTCCAAGACATACGGCCGCAGATCCGATGAAACAATGACAAAGTCGATCATCGAACTAGGGTGTCCTGGTGCCAAGTTCACATATGGACACCCTTATGCTTGAACATGGTGTTTGCTATGGACAATCCATGACGAGCACAGAAGTCCAACAACAGAACACCACTCAAGTTCAGATCAGGGGGGCCGTTCCTCCCAACCACGCCCCTCCAGGTCTCACTGTCATTGCCCACGTGAGCGTTGAAGTCCCCCAGCAGAACAAGGGAGTCCCCAGGAGGAGCACTCTCCAGTACCCCCTCTTAGGACTCCAAAAAGGGTGGGTAATCTGAACTGGCGTTCGGCCCGTAAGCACAAACGACAGTCAGGACCCGTCCTCCCACCCGTAGGCGGAGGGAGGCTACCCTCTCGTTCACCGGGGTAAACCCCAACGTACAGGCGCCGAGATGGGGAGCAACAAGTATGCCCACTCCTGCCCGACGCCTCTCACCTTGGGCAACTCCAGAGTGGAAGTATGTCCAGCCCCTCTCAAGGAGACTGGTTCCAGAACCAGAGCCATTCGTCGAGGTGAGACCGACTATTTCTAGCCGGAACCTCTCGACATCACACACTAGCTCCGGCTCCTTCCCCGCCAGAGAGGTGACATTCCACGTCCCAAGAGCCAGCTTCTGCAACCGAGGATCGGACCACCAGGGTTAAAAGATGTAACAAAAAGAAAAGGCGTTGGATAAATGACGGAGGATCAGTTACAATTATCGCAAGCGACAATCTTAGAATTCGAAACGCTCTAAGATTGTCATAAGGGGAAAATCGGCGCCAAAAATGGAAAATTGCGCCATGTGACCTCCCATCCCCCTTTTACCCCTCCGGGACGCCGTAAAATTGCCAAGCCTTGACCGGTTCGCCATGATGAAAAGGTTGGGGACCACTGATTTAGACCACACATTTCTAAACACATTTAATTATTATTAGGCCCAAGCAGCAAAGCGCTGCGAAGGCCTATTGTATCGGTACTGTTTCTTATTCTTATTTTTCTGCCCCCCTCTTTGGGCGCCTTTTTGGGGGCTTTATCATATTCAAAAACGCACCAAACTTGGCCGAAGCGTCTAGGTGGTTTAAAAATTTTGAATTTTAAGGTTGTCGCAAAAATCGCAAAAGAAATGGCTCAACGGCGCCAACTAGCAATTTTCAAGAGACCCTTTGCTATTCACTTACTTCATTGTAGAGACATGAAATTTGGTACACATGTAGAGCTCACCAAGACATTCAGAATTTACAATTAATGTTATAGGTCAAGTATCACAGGAAGTCGGCCATTTTGGATTGAAGGTCCAATTTTGAAGGTCCAATTTTTTTTTGAAGGTCCAATTCACTCAGCTTCCGGTTTTAGAGTGAACGCTGGCGCGACTTGCTGCCGCTGCTCGCCGATATAATTAACTTAGTTTATGGTCTTATGACCTAATTTGGACTATGCAATTGCGCTAATCAGGCTGACTAACTTCTGTCTGTTCAGCAAAATCGCTGATTTTGACAACACTATCTTACTTGTTGCTGTACACCTATCTTGGCCGCCGACTCCTCTCTACAATGCTAACTAGCAGGATATATAACTGGGCTGTGCTTCTCTGGACTCTCCTGGCACTTTTCCAACAACCTGTTACGGGTCTGATCCAGTACTCTGCTGCTGAACTCCTTCGGCTGCGGTCTCATCTACCTACACCCCCTCCTGCTTCACTGTTCATCTTGGATGCAACCCCCTTACCACGCCGGAAATACATCCACCGCGGGTCTCGTCGGAACACCCAAGAGGACATCTCGAAACCCATAAAATCCATCTGGTCTACCTCTCGTCGTCTCCGGCGTGCTCACAGCAGGGTTGTTGACCGCAGTGTGCTAGCTTGCCTAGCCCGGTCAGCTAACACTCCTGTAAAGTCTGATAATTCCTCTGTAAACTTCGGTCTGCTTAACATCCGCTCACTCACGGGCAAGGGACATCTCATCCAGGATCTCCTTACTGACCGTAAGTTTGACTTTCTATGCTTGACTGAGACCTGGCAACAACCTAATGACTTCTCTCAGCTTAACGATTCTACTCCACCGGGGTTTGTTTACATCTCTCAACCCCGTGGCACCGGCCGGGGAGGAGGTCTCGCGGTAATCCACCGCGAGAAGTGGATAGTCTCGCCGTTGTCTGCTCCCACCTTCTCCTCATTCGAATCAACTGTGTGTCAGCTTTCTGGACCTACCCCCACCATCATTGCAACCATCTATCGTCCCCCGAAAACTAATAATGACTTTGTGAATGACTTTGCTGCTCTTCTTACTCACTTGTCAATCCTTTCACCAAACATTATAATATTGGGTGATTTCAATATTCACATGGATGATTGCAATAGTCCTCTGACTAAAGACTTTTCATCCTGCCTCCAGAGCTTTGGTCTCCAGCAGCTCATCAATTTTCCCACTCATTCCAAGGGTCATGTCCTGGATCTAGTCTGTTATTCTGGTGTTTCCCCTTCTGATTGTAAAGCAGATGAACTTGCCATAACTGACCATTTTCTTCTTTCATTTAACATTTGTCTTCCTCTCTCAATCACTAAGCTTTCCCGTCTTATTTCTTTTCGTAACATTAAGGATATTAATTTAAATTCTCTCTCCTCCAGTGTAAATTCTCTCATGGACAACATATACTCCACTTTAAATTCAACTGCTCTTGATGACCTGGTCTCATATTATAACACTGGTCTTCACTCAATACTCAACTCTCTTGCTCCGCTAAAAACCAGATCTGTTTCTTTTGCTCGTTCTGCCCCCTGGTTTACTCCTGAACTTCGGCTCATGAAGGCCAAAGGACGGCAACTTGACAGGCTCTATCGGAAAACTGGACTAGCTATTCATAAAGACATTTATAAAAATTACATAGTACACTATAAGGACTGTATTACTCAAGCCAAATCCCTCTATTACACTGGTCTAATCTGTTCAAATGAAGGTTCCACCAAGTCAATATTCTCACTTTATAAGAACATTATTCGAACCCCGGACTCTCTACCTTCATATCTGTGTTCAACTGATTTTTGTAATTCTCTCATGTCATTTTTTGACAGCAAAATTCTAAAGATTCACCAGAAACTCAGCTCACAACCCTTCCCCTGTTCTGTTTTTGAACTTTCTCCTCCAGCCCATTCCTTCTCCTCCTTCCAGCTCCCAACAACTTCAGAAATTACAAGTCTAATACATAAGTCCAACTCGTCCACTTGTCTGCTTGATCCTCTTCCTACAGTCCTGGTTAAAGCCTGTGCTTCAACCATAATCCCTCTTATTTCTACCATTATTCACTCCTCTCTCTCCACTGGAAAAGTCCCTGCATCGTTTAAAATTGCTGCCATAACTCCTATTTTAAAAAAACCTGGTGCTGATTACTACAATCTGAATAATTTTCGTCCTATCTCCAACTTGCCTTTCATCTCTAAAATTCTTGAGAAGATAGTAGCATCGCAACTTCACACTTATTTATCCAACAATAACCTGTATGAACTGTTTCAGTCTGGTTTTCGTCCCCTCCATAGTACAGAAACAGCTCTCATAAAAATCACTAATGACCTCCTTATGGCAGCTGACTCTGGCTTGCTGTCCATTCTTATCTTACTTGATTTGAGTGCAGCGTTTGACACTATTTGTCATGTCACCCTACTTAATAGACTGTCTTCCATTGGTATCACTCAGACTCCTCTAAACTGGTTTAAATCATATCTTTCCTGCCGCACTCAGTTCGTTCGGATCAAAACCTTTTCTTCCCAGCCTTCCTCTGTTACATCAGGAGTTCCCCAGGGCTCTGTCTTAGGGCCCCTTCTTTTTATTATTTATCTTCTTCCCCTGGGTAATATTTTTCGTAAATATAACATTGATTTTCACTGTTATGCGGATGACACCCAGCTTTATGTTTCCAGTAAGCCCGCCTCCAACCTTCCACCATCCTCGCTTACTGATTGCTTGACTGAAATTAAATCCTGGTTCTCCTCTAATCTACTTAAGCTTAATAGTGATAAAACGGAGGTCCTTCTCATTGGTACTAAATCTAATCTGGCCAAAATCAAAAACTTTAGTCTTGAAATTGATAACTGTTCTGTTTTCCCCTCCCCTCAGGTAAAGAGTCTGGGTGTTATTCTTGACAGCACCCTTTCTTTCCAGTCTCATATTAACAATATTACCCGCTCAGCTTATTTTCATCTACGCAACATCAACCGTCTTCGCCCCTCCCTTGCTTCCCATTCCGCTGCCATTCTTGTTCACTGTCTTGTGACATCACGCCTAGACTATTGCAACTCCCTTCTGTTTGGTCTCACCCAGAAATCTCTTCATAAGCTTCAACTGGTCCAGAATTCAGCTGCCCGTATCATTACTAAAACCCCATCCATGCACCACATCACTCCTATCTTGCAAAGACTTCATTGGCTGCCTACCAAGTTCCGCATAGAATACAAAATTCTTCTGTATACTTTTAAGGCTCTTTACAATCTTTCCCCACTATATCTCTTCCAATCTTATTCATATTGCCACTCCCTCTCGTTCCCTCAGATCATCCTCCTCTATCCATTTGTCTGTCCCCTCTGTCCGTCTTACTACCATGGGGAGCAGAGCTTTCAGTCGCTCTGCCCCCCAACTCTGGAACTCCCTACCACCTCATCTTAGAAACATAAATTCATTCCCTAAATTTAAAACCGAATTTAAAACACACCTTTTTAGATCTGCCTTTTCAACATGACACAATTGGTTTGCTTGATTTTTATATAGATTTTTACATAGATTTACATATAGATTTTATATAGATACATTGTTGTGTATTTATTCTACCTACTTTTAATTGCTATATTTTATTGTTTTTGCTATTTTTCGTTCTCTGTACGGTGTCCTTGAGTGCCAGAAAGGCGCCTTTCAAATAAAATGTATTATTATTATTATTATTAAGATCTGAGGGTGGAATGCAGTTCATATCAAAACAGCAGCTCTGGGAAGGTTTTCTGACATCCTGCAAAGAAATTCAAGCAGAAACTTTCCACAAACTCACAAGTTCAATGGATGCAAGAATTGTGCAGGTGATATCTAACAGACCTATGTTAACATGTAACTTGGTCTGTTAAGATGTTTTTGATTGAAATAGCTTTTTATTTTAGTACATGTGACCACTTAATGCTGCACATTCAAATAATGACCGTTTGCAATTCTTTATAATCCATAAAATGTTTAGAAAATCTGCGGGGCATAATAATTTGGAACAGTGCATTTTGAGTTTTTTATTTTTGAAGAAAACACAGTTCTCATTGGGAGCTTTGTTCAGTGAAATTTGATTTATAGTGTAATAGTTCATGACTTGAAAATTATACCGACCATCTTTTGCATTGACCATTTAAAAAAAACTGAGTACATATCACTTGCATAATAATTTGGAACACGGTGTAGACATTTCTGTGCTTTTTAAGTAAATATCAAAGATATGAAGCTACGCTGAAACACAATAACCAACATTCACAGTGCTTTCTTCATACTTGGATGGCTCCTCAGTGTGAAACAAACACAACCAGCGCTGCTAAGAGCTCCAAGGTTTTAGGCATTTTGCAGGTGAAAACCTGTCCTACCACACCCTTCAGTCAGTCTACTGTCACTGTGGCAACTCAACTTAAGATGTGTTTTCATGAGACCATTGAGACACAACTCTATTGCTTTGTTAAGAGCACTATAATTAATTTGCTTTGTAGCTGACGCTCCAAGGCAGATTTGAGTGATAAAGAAGACAGAGTGAAAAAGAGGCAAAGTGAAAAACTAACAGTAGCCTTGATTGGAAAGAATTGGAAAGTTCAGCATTGAAATAAATTATCTACTCATTGGTAGCTTTGCTTTGAAAATCAACTTCATTTATATGAATCCTTTGAAGAAGAAAAGTAAAACTTTCACTGGATGGTCTAAAGTGAGATGAAGTGACTCATCTTGCATGAGAGTACACGAATTTGAATGTTTCCATGGTTGAACGTGTGTAGGTGTAAATCTTCCGTCATGTCAATAACATCTGGAGCAAGGTAGAGAGGAGCCATAAGTAGCCATTACAGCAGGTCAGAGGTGAAAGATACTTGTGTGAGTATGTGGATGTGTGTATGCAGCGGGAGGAGACAACATTTAAAAATGTGTTGGTTGGCTACTGACAAACTGGACAAAACAGCAGAAGTTTAGCTTACAAGTTGTTAGAGGCCCGTTATCTCCGTCAGCATCAACAGATCACTCGGTTTTGTTTTTTCTAACACAACAAACCTGCCTTTGTTTCTCTCTTTCCATTGAACAAAGCACACAACAGGTTAGAGAGGTAAGTGAGCTGAGGACACACTAACCATATTGTGCACCCTATTCATCATGTTGCATCCTGGTCACCTGCATGAGTGGGCAGGATGACAGTGTTCATTTATTATTTATTGTCCTTGTAATGGAAATGTTTACAAGGTTTCTATCACGTCACCAACTAAAGGTGAAGTGCAAACCTTCTCTGAAGTTTATTCAGTAAAAACTTTGCAAATTTGTCCCCAAAGAAGCACAAACTCTCTCTCTCTCATGAAGCTGATGAACTCTTTATTCCCTTTGGGATTAATTTAAAGTGTTAGTGTAACTCAGGAAAAGTATGTTAGGGTTAGGGTTAGCTTAACCCTAAATTAAAAGACCATTGCACTCGTGGTTATTCCACCAAATATTGCTTTCTGAATTTTTCCTGAGTTAAAACATCAGTTTTGTTTCTAAATGAATATGATCTTGTTTTCTTTGCATTATTTGAGGTCTGCAAGCACTGCATCTCCTTTGTTATTTTGACCATTTCTCATTTTCTGCAAATAAATAATAAATTTTTGCTTCAAATTTCATAGACATGTTGTCAATAGTTCATAGAATAAACGTTCATTTTACTCAAAAATATACCTATAAAATGTAAAATCAGATAAAAACTGATCATTTGAAGTGGTCTCTTAATTTTTTCCAGAGCTGTATATGATAACTTACATAAGAACAAATTTTCTCTACAATATGCCGTTGGGTAAAAGTAGAAAGCTGGAGGAAATGCAAATGACCGAATAAAAATTAAATACGCCCATTAGAAAAACATTTATTTTAAAACTGTACAATTGCCCCATTCACTCAAAACTGAGGCACTGACCTAAATTTATGGATTTTATGGATCCTTGGTTCTCCAGTGTTCCTAAAGGTTAGTGTTGACAAGGAAATGTCACTGTTCCTGAGTCCAACTCCATGAGCTAATTCTCCACCCACAGGGCAGAGGCATGCAGTTGACAACAAAATGAGTGGGGGGGGGGCACACTTTGTTCTACCAGCCGGATTTTGCAAATACAATAATCTTTGCATTGTAAGCTTTAAAGGGCAACAATTGAATTGTTTTAGTCTTTTAACAAATGTTTAAATGTGAATTGTTTTCAATACCTAAAATCTCCAGTTATGATGTTAAATGTGAATAATGTAAAATATCTGCATCTAGGTCATGCTCAAATATACCATGTCCTGGTATTGTTGAGTAAGTTCTGTACGTTTTCTGATTAAATTATTATACCTCTACCATGTTCACCCTAAGTCTATCTACCTTTTGGCCCTACACGCAACATAAAAAAAAACCCAAAAAAAAAACATGACAATTACCTTCACAACTCAGAAAGCTTGTGTGCAGAAGACAATGGAAAGAAATATGCCAAACTCTGTTTTACACTTAATGACTAGTTTTACATTACATAATTTGTATTTACATTAGTATACAGTCGATGACTGTGTGACCCACGTTTCATAGAACAGTTTAATTTCTACTCTTTCAGTTAGCTTCTGGAGACAAGAGATAGATGCTGGCTCTATATGTATCGGTCTCAGTATTAATAGGTTAGTATGCTTGTTATCTGCACCAATGCATTATGTTGTTGATCCATTTAGTCTTTTAGTGGTTTAACTCAAACATTTGAAATTTTATGAAACTATGAAAACAGTATGTTTTCATAGTTGCACCCTGACACAGCTGTATTATTGCACTGTCTACTAGATGAACTACAGTGTGCAATAAACCAAAGGAAGCCCTGGTGTTTGCATCGTGTGCCAGTTTTATCACTGCAATGCCATGGTAGCATAAGCAGCTTCTGAAAGTCTCCTAAGCTAATAGACCAGATAGGCCCCTCCACACACATGGAGGGAGCAACAGATGGGAAAAACAGACTCTCTTTCTCTCTCTACTCCAGCCCACCTCCAAATGCAGCCAGCTATGACTTCAGAGGGAGGAGAAGAGGAGAGATTTGAAAAGTAGAGAAAGAGGCCACCATTAAGGGATGTGAAAAGAGGGGGGGAAAGTAATATAATAATCTAAAACATAAAGCTTTCAAAATAGTATGTTCTACAGATAAGATCTCGACATGGTTACCACAGTTAGAAACCCGACACATCCATGAAGAAGAATAAGTACTAAAAGGCATCCATGCAGTTTATAAACACAGACATGCTCCCACACAAAGGGAAATCTACTGGAATTTTGAGTCAGTTGCAATTGCAGTGGTTTGTTTGGGACTTTCAGACCCTTCATCCCCCCCAAACGTTATGATCTATCAAGATTAGCAGAAGCAGACCTTGTCGTCACCAATGCAAACATTCCCCTACACCAAGGCTGCATTCACTTTGAGTGTGGTAAAACACCGGGCATGCTTCTCTTGTTATGTAATTTCAGAAGATTTTTTTTTATCCTAACACTTTAATAACAGATAAGAATAAATCCTTAGACCAGAGACAAAATTGTGTTGTTTTGTTTTTGACCCCCCCCACTTGAATTTCATATTTAGATATCAGACTGCTCTTTATCAAAATTTTATAATTTTTCTCCTTCTCTGAATCATCTCACAGTTACGTAGACTTTCAAAAAATACAGCTATACTTTACAGTTACCTTTTTCTCCAAGTTTTTTATTTCCTTTCTAAAACTCTCTCTTTAGCTCAAAGATTATCTATTAATTTAATTCTTGCCTACAATAGGGATTAATGCGAGTTTGTTCCCTTAACCCCCTTTCAGCTCCCCAAATCCTCACTCTCTGCTCAAAGCTGACCTGTCTCCTGTTTCTATTTTTAGCTCGTCTCTTAGTCTACCTCGCCGTCTATGTTGTGCTGGGGAGCCCGGAGACGTCCCTGTAGCACAACTCACTCATTTCCTCTGTCCAAACATGGGCAAAATAAGTCTAGCAAGAGCTGACTGCTTAAAAAGTAATTTTTCCTCTTTTCCTCTCTTTTTTTTTGCCACTGAGCTTGTTACTCATGCAGTCTCTATAGAGCCGCCCCAAAGCTTCACACATTCCTACAACAGTCAGAGACATATGGAGACTTATCATGAGGGCTTGTGACTAAGAAGTAAGTAATAAAATAAATGACTTGGAGGATATTACAAAGAGAAAGAGAGTGGAAAAAGACAAAGAGTTACAGCTGACATGTGCACATATTTATACAGAAATATTCTGTACATGTGTATTCTGTGGAATGAAGCATCACAGTTAATATTTATACTACATGCTTTTTTTTTTCTTTTTGTCTTTCTTCCCTTTTCTAACTATGGTAGTACGGAAAACGGACCCATCTCTATGGACTCACTGGTGGCTGCTGTGACTCAGTGGGAAGAATATTGGTCGTACAAAAGAAAAGTTTTGGGCTTGATTCAAGCTTCCTCCTGCATGTCGATGTGTCCCTGGGCAACACACTTAACTCCAAGTTGCCTGTTGATCTACTTATTAGTGAATGAGTGTGTCTGTGACTGTGTTTGTGAAAATGATTTGGTGAATGTGGCTCTAGTGCAGAGATACTTAAATTTAGTTATCATGGATCATTTAGTTCAGGGGTGGGCAACTCCAGGCCTCGGTCTCCTGCAACTTTTAGATGTGTCTCTACTTCAACACACCTGAGTCAAATAATGAGGTCGTTAGCAGGACTCTGGAAAACTTGACTGCACTTAGGAGGTGATTCAGCTATTGGATTCAAGTGTGTTGGACCAGGGAGATGTCTAAGAGTTGCAGGACACCGGCCCTCGAGGACCAGGATTGCCCACCCCTGACTTAGTTGCATCCCTTTTCAACACAACTAAACCAGATGGCTAAATGTCTTCCGCTCTGCAGAGGCCTGGAAATAAACTATTAATTTGATTCAGGTGCGTTGGAGCAGAGGGGCATTTAATGGCCCTTTTCCATCAGTGTCCACTCAGGTACCATGAAACTGTTAGCAGTTTCATGGTACCTGAAACTGCTAACAGTTTCAGGTACTGTTAGCAGTTGGCATGTGGAGTCAGACCGAAAGCATCAGAAGATTGTCTGTCTCTCATTGACTGGGGCTTGGTCACCCTGGTTACATCACAAGAGTGACTCCGTTACAATAAACCAACCTGTCATTTGTTGTTTGGTTAGTAGAATAGACTTCATTATACTTGAGGATCGGTAGCGAAAAATGAATATTGCTATTCACAGACGCATTCGATCTGATTTTCCTGAGCTTCAGCTAATTTACAATGAAGAACGGGCAACAATTTCAGTGTCAACAACTTTTGGCTTAAATTGCAATAAAATATGTTTCTGCAGTATAAAGCATTGGCCCAGGGCAAAAGCACACTTTTAAAACTAGGTAACATTTTCCTTGCACTTAATGTTTTTGAGCTACTGTACCTTGAGTTGGTTTATGGTTGTAACATAAAAAATGTAGAAAAGTTCAAGAGGTACAAATACTTTAACAAGGCTGTGTAAATTAATGCAAGTTGTCTCAGTAATTCTTTTTGACATTTACACATAGAGACATCTTGATTTCAAGAGATTAGTTTACTCTTTGTGTATTCACCCATTAAGCCACTCCCATTTTCCTTTGCAAGCCAAATAACCATGCAGATCCACGGACAGGTCAGCTTTGTAAAACCTTAAACTTTTCAGATAGCAGTTAAACTTGAAACATCTAATAAACACAATAACAATTTGGCCTTTAATTGTTAATTGCAAAATATAAAATGTAAATAATTTTTCATCAGGTGTTGTAAACCTGTTGTTCAGACTTTAAGGTTTCCTGCAAAGTAAAAGCAAAAGTGAAGGAAACTTTATTATATAACTGTAAACACAGTGACTGATGGTTATTGATCGGGAGATTTTTAAGAGATTAGAGGACATTGGAAATTTGTAGCCCCAAGATACATGGTATATAAAGGCAGCCATAATGCTTAAAATGTTCAGCAGAGACAGGTTTTGATTGTATTTTGTTTTTCTTTTGGGTGGGGGTTATGGGAGCAGGGAATTAGGCAACAAATTGTAAAACCATCAAACTAAGCATACATCCTGTCCAGCATTTCAAACTGCTGAAAGTGTGCAGTTTCTTTTTTTTTTTTTTTGGTCTCATTTTAAGTGGTGAAACTTGGATGTCAAAATGATGTTTATGTAAAAACTTCCCAGGGCTCATTATATCAGCAAGACATGATATGAAGAGTTCAGTCAGCGCTCCTTCAAAGTGAGCTATGAGCCATGGCATTGGAGCTTCATTGGCTCAATTATAACTTTCACTGTTATTAACAGTACCCATCGCAGGCATATTGCAGGAGATATTCGGAAAAATGAAAACACAAGTAAGATGCCTTTAAGCACTGATGTGGTTCATAAAACTAAGAATAATATCCTGCTGCTGTACTTTCTAGAGAAGACAATCCTTGGAAAACAGCTTAAGGAAAAGATTTGTTGGGTCAACAAAATAATAAGAACATCCTATGATATAATTCACCAAGCACTGCACATGAACCAGTGCATTCCCTTTTACAAATTGGATATACAAAACGTGATGGCAAAGCTCTAAAATGGGTTTTGTAAAGTTTAATGATGTAGTAAAGAGTGCCTTCAACTCAAAAATAAGTAAATGTCCAATAAATCCAAACAATTTATTATGATTCTCAAATATTGCTCTATCACAAAATTTATATTAGTCTCATTTTAATTTTTGAAAGTATACACTTAAGTCAACTGTGCACAAGTAGTTTCACAAAGATATTGTGATACAAGTAAGTAATCTTTAATTTGTGACTCATCTTGCCAGATGGCTCTTGCTAACATGGCAACAGCAACAAACTTCTCCATTTCTATCTATAAAATAGAGAAGACTGAATAAATATGAAAAGCTTATTAACTGAGGCACTGTTCTCACTTCTGAAGTGCATTTTTATATTACATAATTCTTTTAGCAAAATATGTTTGTATTTTTTATCTACTAAAAAGTTTAGGCTTCTAAACTCAGAACAGTAAGAGCAGCAAAGACATTATTAGAACATTTACAAAGCTACAATGACTTCAAATAAATAAATATATCATATATAATATTGTTCAAAGAACAAAAGAAACAGCATATCAGCACGCTTAAGAGTTTCTGAAGAGATTTTCAGGTGAAGTAACATTTTTGCAGATAAACATCATCTTCCAGTATACTTTATGTTGATTGCCTTTTTGATGCCAGGGACCATTTGCTCAGATCCACCCTGTGAGAAACACTGAGTGATCTGTATAATAGTTGACAGGGTGGAGGACAAATCAGACTCCCTCTGGAGACTATTACAGACCACTGAAACTATTTGGCCTCGAGAGAATAGTAAATAGACAGCAATATGACAGACATAATGGGGGGAAAAAATGAAAGAACAAAAAAGTGATAGTTAATTGAAGAAAAAACTTGGTTAAAATGTAAACAATAGATTGCATACAATATCAGGCAGTGGGGGTGAGGAGCTAAAGGGCAGAACGGACTGGCTGGAATGCTGAAGGATGACGGGAGGGAGGAAAATCTCTGTTCTCAGCAGAACACGGAGCCAGAGAAGTTTGGAATATGACAAAGTAAACAAATAAGTAATTAAATCACTGCCAAGGACCAGTGAGAGAAAACAGCCCTCCCTTTGCTGAGGCAGATGGAAACAAATGGCAGGGTGGGTGGGGGACCGAAAGGGGCAAGAGAGACAAAAAGTAAGCTACTGTTTCGCAGATGTCAATCTACACAACAATTTCGGAAGAGACGCAGACAAAACATGCCATCAACGGCAAGATTAATGACACAGAAGCAAGCGCTACGTTATCAGATGAGGAACCAAAGTGTAGACAACAGTGGTTCCAACAGTTTCATGTTACAGCCTTGTTATAATCCACAGATAACATGGAACGGTCACAGTGCAAACAGAGCAGCTCACGTTTCGATTATACACCGAGCATTAGCTGTATCTTCGATATAATTACAACCTTCACAAAAGATAAGGGTGTGTTATTGTAGAGGGGGTGTGTATGCCTTAAACACACATGGAAAACATTGAATTATGAAAAATTATAGAAGATTTGCCAAACAAGTTCAATATTAACTGGCAAAACTGTATCCTTCCCCCTTTTTTTATCTCATCTTGCATGCAAAGTGACCAAAAATGTTCAAACCAACAAAAAGACATAGAGATGCACAAGTCAGAGTTAATATGTTTTTATCAGCTGATCACCAGTTGATTAAGGGGGAAATTTGATTTTGGTCAACAGCTAATTCCTTGGTGCATCTATAACATGTGTGTCTCAATGCACACACACGGGTCAAATATGGGGTAAGCATTTTAGGTTTAAAATATGAGAAATTGCTACTTAAGATCTTGGAATTGGTTCACTGACATTAGGGGCTGAGTTTAAAAAGTTATATGATAAACAAGTGAAGGGAAGGAAACCCATTCAAGAGTTTCCACTGAGAAAAAAGGATGAGAAGCACCAGGGGATGTAGAGCACCTCTGGCAATAGAGTCTCAATGGGGAAACAATCACTGTATATTGGAGGAATCAAAAGGGGGCAAGGGAATATGTCATAAACAGGAGCAGATGATTTTATGAAAATAGCACATAGTAGATGTTAGGTAACTCCATGTAGTAAATTGTTGGTATATTGAGTGTCTGAATTTGCTTTTGTACACATTACAGGCAATGGGAAGAAAGAAGATAAAAAAATGATGATAATTCCCCTAAAATCATGGTCTTCTGGGATCTATGTGGCATTTCCTGTTCATGCTGACTTGCATAAACACAAGAATACCCCCCGTCCCCTTGCACCTTATCATAGTTATTATGGGCCTAGTAAAAGCAGAAAGACATCTTATCTCCAATCGCTTCCTTAATGTGTCTCATTTTCTCGTCTTTGCAACCTCTCCATTCTACTACAATTCTTTCTCTTTCTTGCCACTTCTAGACAAGTTATTCATCTGTCTTCTCAAAGAAATGTCCTCCTCTGTCCCCTTTTGCCCAATCTCAGCCTTTCATGTCCCTTTCCACTCATCTCCCTCAATTCATTCGCTTTCTCCTGGCAAACAACCCAGCTTTCCCATTGGGGTCGTCAGGACAACAGGACCCCTTCAGCTCTCAACCAGTACCCACTGATCAATCCCAACAGCCAGGCGAATAAACACGACAGGAGAAAGGCAGCTAAAGTTCTCAGGCTAGACAACACATTCAATGCAACTTTCCTGCAAAGTGTGAGTTAACCCTTAAGAGTCCACATCTACAGCCAGGGAGCAGCGATGCAGATTACTGTTGTCAGAAGAGCAATAAGAATGAGACAGTGTGTATATCCTTTTTATATGTGTGCTCTGTCTGCTGGTGTGGGGTTGGTATTTGTGTGCCGCACTGTGGGTGTGTGTGTGTGTGTGGTGATTTCATAAATGTGCAATTACAAGCAAAATAACACTGAATGATAGCTGTGTTATACTTGGCACAGACTGATAGTCTGACAGAATGTTTCAGCACGCACATGGTTGCTTGCACAACATTCTCTTTATTTTCAAGGCTTTCTATTGTAATGCAGTTTAACTATATCCTTGTTACTCCACCAACTAAACAACAAACAGTTGTCACCACTGATTTGGGTCAAATTCAAATTGATTACAAGTTACAGATGAAGGTAAAAACAGACAAAAAAAAACATGGGTTTTTTTAACTGTGATTTGCATTAGTTCACAACCTTCCAGGCATTTTCACTTTAAAAAAGATTAACACTGTCAATCCTTTTTAAGGAAGAATCACATTCCAGTCGTATCAAAGCAGGACTCATGACGCTGTCATGTGTGGACGTGCAAAAACTATAGGCTACCTAAGTTCATAAGTAAAGAATTTCTAAGTTCCTATTTGCTGACCTCAGAATAGATGGTGATTGACATGGATGTGATGTCAATGACAGCTCATAGTTCAGACTTTTAAGTGAAATAGAAGCAGTATCTTGGCTAAAAGAACTGGTTCCTCTATTACTCTAAAGATTCACACACGATAATTTGCATGATTAGAAAATCAGTTTTAATGTACTTAATGTGCAGGGTTTTTTGTACACAGGAATTATTACAGAAACTTTTAAGGGACTTTAAGACAAAACCACTTTGAGCTACAGCCTGAAGTTTTTGTATTAGATATCAATAACTTGAAAAAAATGTTACTGTAATTTTTGTGTCAAAAATTTGGGAATATGGGACCTTTGGTTCATTTCACACAAATACTTTTTTTACTTTTACCGTTTTTTTTAAAGAAACCCTCCACAAATCAGAACTTTATGAAACTAATTCCATACGCCCGATATTGGGGAATGTCACATTCCTCAATTTGATTGGAGCCTCTCATTAAATTAGTACAAGAAAGTCCATCTAATCAGCATTCTAGACACCAAATGATGCCAGCTTCATTTAAGGCAGGGTTAAACTGTTCTCCGTTATTTATCCAAAGCTTCTTCTGACATTCTCTCTACTGATGATAATGCTGAATACAGGGACTGTGTTGGTTGCTGTTTATGTTCAAATTTTCTATCTTCCTTTTGTAATTAACATTGATTTTAATGCATTTAATTTTAAGACAGACCTGTTGTAATTGGAGTAGGGATATTACTTGATTCTACTATTTACTGCGTACCAAACTGGAATTTTTGCACATCATTACACATCAAGGAAAAATAAATAAATACAAGCTCCAAACAAAAAGTCTTCCCACAGAGCCTTTTCTATGTGAAGCAGTAACACATTTTGCTGTGTCTACAACTGTTGGCCTAAAAATGAAACATTTCCTTTTGGTACTGTAATAAACAGAATGGCTTTTAAGTTGAGGGATTTTGAGAATTCAATGGGCCATTGGTTTAGATGACCAGAATCACTATATGGCATCTCTGGCTTGCCAGTTGTAGCTTCAAAAAATGGCCTTGTCAAATTAAGAATGATGGCTGACGTTAATTTATTTTAATTTCCTCAACACTTTTTTGGGAGAAATGTTTAAAAGCCTTCCTCCAGGTGTGTCCAGCTGTCTATGCATGTTACTTACAAGCATCTCAGATAAATCTGGCACTTTCCCTTACATCTCTTCAAAATAATGAATGTCAAAGAAACAATGTTACAAGTTACTTTGATGTTTTCACACAGTAATTTTTTTAAACATTGGTATATCATGAGCCCACAAACCAGGTCTAGGCTCCATCAATTTTGAAAAAAAAAAAAAAAAAAAAAAAACTTTTAATGAGGGTAAAAACACAAATATTATATCTGCTATATTATATCTGCTGGATACAGTTTCAAAGTTTCAATTGTTAAGTGAGCAAATCGTCATTTTGCTCCCAAAAGACATTTGACACCAAGACAAATAACAGCACGGGAGTGCCATAAAGTCATGAAACTTTAATTGCACCCTTTAAAAGGCTCTGTGTGGCAGTCCCACTTTTGTCAGTTAGTGGTCTTCAACCCAACAGGGTACCCAAACATAAACAGTAGACACGTACACACACAGCACTAAGTCAGCATTACCATCTGGAGTCATGTCTCATCAGGTCTAAAGGCTGCCATTACTCTGAAGCTTTATTCTGAGTGCCTAAATTAATCTAAACAATATTTAGGAAGGTAGAAAGCAGTTGTTAAGTGATACGTTATGAAATCTGACTCCAAGTTTTTGCTAAGTTGAGAAAAGCAGTATAATAGCCATTATAGCAAAGCTATCATCATTGTCAAAGAGGCCACCCACAGGCAGCAGCAGGTTGGTTAAAGGTTACAACCCACTTGGTATGGTACAATATCTTTTAGTCTTTCAAACTGGAGATATGTGGCCTGATTACCTAGAATTTGTTATTTCCTTGCATGTCTACCAGTTTTATAAGCCTAAACCGGGCACGAGTATGATCGAATGAAAACATTAAACAAACAAAATATGTTAAACTGGTTTTGCAATTGGTCCACTGTAAAAATAAAAACTGAAAAAATAAACAAGAGCAAAAACACAAGCATTTCTTTGGAAATCAGTAGTGATCAATGTCACATGGGAAGCCAGTGCCAGGTGTTGTGCAAGAAGCAAACATAGAGAGAGACAAAATCAGAGAGGGGACTGGGCATTGGTTCAAAGTACACTCTCCTTGATTTCCCGTTTTCAGTAAGCTGCTTTTACGCTATGCTGTTATTTGTGTGAAAGCTCAATCAATCTGGTTTCATCTGCATGGTAGTGTGCTCAACTTCAGAAGCCTTATTTTGAGTAAATGGTGAAAACTAATGCTGTCTCACCCATTTGCAGCGAGGTTATCTGCAGTATTTTACACAGCTTCAGATAGGGATTACATAAGAACCTGTACATCGAAAGATGGTGTTAATATGACTTTTATTTACAGGTTAATCTTTGTCCATAACTAGGGAACAGAGCAAAAAGCAGAACCTGGGAGAAGAAGTTCAAACTATGGGAAGCTTTATGATATAGTTTCCTACTACATAATCATAAACAGATGAATCAGCACATGCACACGCATTTTGTATTTCTTCCTACTATGCTCTCTTTATGCCCACAGGTGTATTTTACTAAGCAAGTAACCTTAAACTTAGTGAGTCTTAAGGTATCAATTAATCAGGCATGAGCCAGTGGAAATTTCTGGCAAGTTGCAGCAGCACACACACCCCAGGCATGTGCTGAAATGGAGGGGCTAACACTTATTTAAACTGGTAATTTACTTGCAAGTGTTCATGGTGCTGGAGGAGAAAATAATGTCACAAATTAAAATGCGTTAGCCATCAGTATACATTAAGCCAACTCTAAGGTAACCCTAAAGTGAAAATGAAACATAAAGCTCAAATAGGTTTTCAATTTAGATTTTTATCTAAAATTTGGATGGCATGTTGTGTTTCAATATATGAAGGCGATTTTCAGGATCTGTACGAGATTCTTCACATAACAACTTACTGAAGCAAAGTTCAGGTCTTAAAAGTTGCCAGAGTTGCTTGAGGTAGTACTGGAGTGAATGCAATTGTCTGACTATTACTATGTGATGACAGATTGCACAATATTTCAACCCCAAAAAATGTTCATATTGAAAGGCCTTCCTTATTAAGTGTTAGATCCTTTCAGATCATTGGTAAACATTAAGCAATTATAAAGTGTCAATTTCTATTTCAGTAAAACCACTTCAATAAATTTTGTTTCGTTACTGAGGGCAAATTGGAAATATTTTCCCACCAACAAGAGCTAAAGAAATGCACAAAAGTCTTAAGCCACACCTAGTTTGTTGTTGTTTTTTTGTGTCAGATTTAAAGAATCAACTTTACACTCCAGAGAGAAGTTGCTTTTTTGGAAAATACTTATTTCAGTCATTGTGCTTGACTATTTTCAAAAGAATGATTTGACCATTAAACAACATAAAATTGTTTAATCTTGAAAATAAGATGACACTTGCCAGGTATGTCAACCACAGCATAGTGTCTGGTCCTAGATTTATATATTTCTGCTTCTTATGGACATATTTTGCTCATTTGTTGTTGAAGTTTTAAAGCCACATTCTTTTTATGTTATGCTTATTTTACACGGTACTGTTTCCTTTAAAGGCTGCCTCTAGCAAAGTGCCTAGAGACACAACTACAAATAGATCTTTTGCCAAGTTGTCTCTTAAGTCAGACATAACACTGACTTCATCACTTATGTTTGAAATAGTTTTTTCCTTTTTGTCCTGATTGATTGACAATCAGACTTATAGCCGCATTCAAACTGTTAGACCTGAAGCCAGATCTCTGACTGGGTAAAACATCACATTCAAACTGTGCACCTTCCAAAAGGATGTGCATTTAGTTAGTGGCCAAGCTAACTTTTATTGGCATCACAAGCCAATAACAATCTGTTTCCATTCCAAAACAGTAAAGAAATATGTTAATATTTAGGGATTACACAAAACTTTTAGTGCCACTGATTCAGTGTGATACAAACTACTGTATCTGAAGTGCAAATCAACTTTTTTATACACCAATAGTCATATTAGATATTGTTCTCAGAATGGCTTGAGAATGTCTAACTTTCCAAGTAAAAATTCTCACAATTTTTTGGGCTTGATACTCATCCAAGTACAGCATAATACATAATACAACCTACTTAAACATCAAAAAGAAACAGCTTATGAAAACAGATTACTCAAAGAGTGGACTGTGAATGCATGTTTAAAAAAATATTGATATAAAAATGAAATTATGGGCCCATGTGAGACAATTTTTAAAAATGGATTGCCTAAATAAGTTCGTACAGTGTTGTCATTCCATCAGAAACAAATCCAACTTCAACCATTTCCTTTAGTAATACCCTATCAAAACTGAGTTACCAAGTGTCACTGCATTGAAATCATTTATTTACTTTATGTGCCTGTGCCTGACTACAGTGATCTCTAGTGAATAAAACTTTCCACAAACTTCACACACATTTTCAGTGTCCTGCAGATAAGATGCATTTGAAGAACTCTGTCACAGTCCACAAAGATCTCAATATGCTAATTAGCCATTCAAAAGCATTGATCTCCCATGTGAGAAGCTTAGCATGACTGAAACTAAACTGTAATGTGTGAGCATACACTCCTTTGTTATTACATGTTTAGCTCAGCAGCTGCAGGTCTTGATTTTGGGCCTCCCCAGGAAATGTATGCTTCATTGTTGCATTTAAATTCATCCTTGATGTAACATCTAAATCTGAATTTCTTTTCCACACAACTATGATGGTTTCCTGAACAGAGGATTGCACAATCACGTGAAACCTGACGTTTTGCAGCTTATTTTTCTTCAGTTCTCTTATTACATGAACAAACACATAACACATGCACACAGTGCACGTTTCCAACCCAGAAGGAACAAACTTCTTGGTGTTCAAAGAGAATAGGCGGAGACCTTCAAAGCTATACACAGAGCATGGAGGTCTGAATGAAGGACGCATTGAAAACACTCCTCTTTTTTTGGTAGCCTTGCTGACAAAAGCCCTGCTTCCCATTCAGAAGACAAGGTCATTAGATAATGCACACACAGACCCCAAGGTCACACAGTGGGGGGCAGGATCCTTCAGTGAACCAAGCCTCTCACCTCATTCTAAACAAACTCTTCAGTGCCTTGAGACGCACATGTTCATGTCTACATTAAAAACATACATATTAGCTTGGATGGACAACTCCTCAATCCTTAAATCCTTACAAATCGCACTGAAAGACTGGGTGGAGCTTCAACATTGCCAAATTCCTTTCCCACTTCACTTACTTAACTTACTTGTTGAGTGATTCTCTCTGTTTTCTTGTTTTTTTTCCTATTTTCAGACACCAAGACTTTAAGAAAGCAGTCATTTAAAAGCGTAAGGTTTTTGCCATTTCAAAGCAAAACCTGCTCCGTGAATGCTTAATAAAGCAAACTCAATAGCAAAGTCAGAAAAAAAGATCATCTTGCAGGTTAACAAAGAAAGTTCTGAAAAGCAAAATATCCAGTGAGTGGTAGGTGTGTGTAAGAAAATGCCTCACTGATGTGAGACTATAAAGGAGAATAGGTAGGCTAGATTGAGAATATGTCAAGGCAAAAGTACCTTGAATGACTATTCATTACAACCAACGTATGCTGAACAAACAACAAATGAATGACCATGAATCAAACAACCATTTGCAGCTGAAGACCATACCAGCTGCCACTTCTGTTTGCTACGAAGGAACCATAGAGACACTCGGCATAGCGGCATCTTCGTTGTGCATCATTTAAATGCTGCAAACTATCAAAGTAATGTTACTGACCATGTCCACTCCTGTATGACCACAGTGAACCCATCTTCAAACGGTTACTACTGGAAGGATCATGCATAATGCACCAATTACCAAAGCCCAAATCACCTCAAACTGGGTTCTTGAAGGTGACAATGACTTCACTGTACTCAAACTGCCTCAAAGTTTTAAGCACTCAACCCGAGCACTGAAAAGTCTTTTTGAAGCTATCATGTCAATATGGATCAAAACGTCAGATTTTGCTCTGTATTTTTTATTTGCTGTCCAATGCAAAACAAAAGCAATTTGGACAGTTTTGAAGCCCTAAGGAGATCTTACCAAATACTACCAAAGTATACCTAATAAGAAATATGTTTTAACTTTCTCACCGAGTAGAGGTGACCTGTTTGTGCCTAAAGAGAACCCCAACCCTGATAAATGACATGTAAACAAGAAGAAAATGCAAAGAAAAATAGGCTGCTTTTGTTTGAAAAGATGGATCCATTGCCACGGTGACAGACTGATGACCAAGCTTTGGGACAAAGAGACAGAGAGAAAAGCTAGAGCAAAGTGTCAGGTAGTCAAGTTACAACGTAAAATGCTTTAATATGCCAGCAAAAAAAAAAAAAAAAGGAAAACACTACAATTCTACAAATATTTTTTAATTCGACAGACACCATTTATTGCAGACATCTAATGTGTATAGCGTCAAGTGTTGCTTTGTGTTTTTGTTTCTTATGAATGCAGTATTATCCGTCAAATTAAAGAGTCTCTCTCTGAAAAACGAGCCCTGTCACAGATCAGCACACCAGCAGAAACACGATCCCAGGAGAGCTCCCATCAGAGAGACAGCAGTCCCAGATCGCAGGCCAGGGTGAGGCCAGCAGCAGGCTGCAGGCCAGGTGCGGCTCTCCCCAGCGTCAGTGCATCACCCCGTTGCGATAAACCATAGTTGCACACATCTGCTACCACTGAGCTGGTAAATATAGCAGAAGTAGCGTGCAGCTTCCTGAGTTGGCCACTTCTACATCTCTGACTGGATTAATTCAAATCAAACCTCCCCTTGCGCAACAGTGTGCGCACTCTCGCTGTGCATAACTGTGACACTATGAAACAATGTGAAGAGCAAGGAAGTTCCAACAAAGGCATGAAAGTATCACTTTCAGACTAAACGCGTTAATAAAAAAGTTTTACCAGTTGGTGGAGGAGCGGGGGTTGAGAATGTCCTCTTTGGCTGTGAGCAGCGACAGGCTGTAGGTGTCAAGGTTGACCGTTTGCCTGCTCATTATGGCAAAAAAAAAAAAAAAAGTTCCCGGACCACTCCCGCACAGCTTCAAGTGTTCACGGGTCCTGGTGGGGGAGCTTTTTTTGGGGACGGGGGCGAGAAGGGGCAATCTATGGAGTCGGCCACACAGTAGTTAACGACCGGCCACGAAAAGACGCACAGAAAAAGTGTTGCAGATTCAAGGCGATGTAGTTCCAAACCAGAGCGGGCGATGTGTGCGCACTCACAGCTTTGGAGGAGAGGCTGTGACTGCACGCTGGTCTTTGTGAGGCTGGGTGGAATAAGTTTTCGCCAAAAGCCCCCACCTCCTGTTGAGAGAGTGGAAAGCATAATGACTTCACTCACTGGGTCGTTGGGAGGAAAGGTGTTCCAGTGCAAGTCAAATGGCAACATTAGCCGTTCATGAATTGTGTGAAAGTCTATCTATTGCACATCGGCTGTTATGCAGCAGAACATTTTTATATCTCGGAATGTAAATGTTTTTATTTTAGTAATTCAGTTCCAAACGCTGAAACCATTGTAATGTGCTCATTACACACAAACAGACACTAAAGAATTTATCACTGTTCATACTGACTGATTATGGTTACAGATATTTAAAGCTAGAATATTACATACAGTATTATATATCTTATACAGATTTGTATTTAATTAAAAGAAAACAGTGGCTCAGCACATGGTCATTTAAACAAAGAATATCAATGGGATATTTGGTGGACCAAACAAATGTGGTAGGAAAACTTTTAACAAGTAACAAGGAAAACCTGGAGAGGATTGCAAAGTCAGTTTAAGTTTGGAGGAGATGCTGCCTTTCAAATTCAGTTAAAATAAAATTAAATAAAAAAAACACTTTATTGATGCCAAAGGAAAATTAAACACAATTGGAACTCATATTATTTCACATTTTCCAATCAGTTATTGTGTTATTGGCTTCTGTTGTAGTCAGCTTTGCAAGAGCCACCGCACACACATGTATCCATGACATGGCTACAAAACTATTGTGTTCCTTGTATTTGCAGAACAACAGCCTCACCATGATTGTGTAGGTCATAACATGACCATAACATAACTTCAGTTCAATTCATTCAGTTTTATTTATATAGCACCACTTCACAACAAATGTCATGAGGCACTTTCCAAGAAAGAAAAATTTTTCTACTCAATCATACACACATCCAGTTGATCCTAGTTATCAGAAAGTACAGTAAGCTCAGTTAATTATTCAAAGTAGTTTAAAAGTAGTTTCTATCTCGGGGAACTCAGCAGATTGCATCAAGTCATTGACCTGCAGCATTCACTCCTCCTGGAAGAATACATAGTGACAGCAGAAAATCAATTTACAGCAATCTCTCATACTGAGAAGGTATGTAGAGACAGTAGAGAGGAAAACTCCCCTTCAACAAGAAGAAGCCGCCAGAAGAAACCGGTACAAGCAGCTATCTGTATTGGTTTTATGTTAGGCTATATTAAAAATTTCGAGAGAAAAAAACTAACAAAAAATAATAAATTTAAGCTGCATGTCATATTCAACAAATCTATGAGTTATCAACCTTTTCAATAATATTCTAGTATGTCGGGATGTCACATTGCTGTAAGTTACACTCTTTCATCATGCAGATAAAATAAGTCGTTTTATTCATTTGGTGGTAATTGCAATTAATAAAGAGCTTTGTTAGAACAAATATGCTGTTGATAGAAGCTGCAGTGGTTAAAGTCCCAGTGGTTGTGGTTATTCTGACAGGCTTTCTAAATCCCTTCTTGTCTTTAAATGGCCCCCAATGGGCCTTGGCAGACTGCAGAAAAGCCAGTTACAGAACAGGCTATCTCTCAACAAGCCGCATAGAGGACCAATTTCATGGAACTGGGTCTGATTATTACAACAAAAAAAAACAATCTCAGTTTTAAAGAGCAACTGGGGGTCTCTTCAGTCACACACACTCATGCAAGCTGACAACAGACTCTTAGACAGCATTTGCACTACAGTCACACCACACTGTGCATACTCGTGCAGTGGGTCACTAGCACAAGGGTTTAGGATTGTGGATTATGTGAATGTCCCTGAGCTCTTTAATTTGCTTAGCTGCCATTCTTAGATAATCCAGGAAAGATGCAGAGGATAAAAGTCACAGGTTGTTACACCCTGAAATCTCATGCCTATGTTATTCACAAGAATTGTTTTGTTTGCTTGTTTTTCATTATGAGCCATTATACAGAACTTTCGATTTATGGGGAAATAAGAGTAGTTCTCTGAAGAACATACAGCCCCCAGTGAAAAAAACGCCTCCAATTTTTCATCTAGAGTGTCTCGCAAAAGTATTCATTCAACAAGACAATAATATATCATTTTCAAGATGTTAAAAAAATAACACAGCTGTTCTGTGAAGGCTTCAGAGGACAAACGGCATGATGACCAAGCAACAAAGCAGGCAGGTCTGGGACAAAGTTGTGGAGAAACTACACCTTGAGCAGACCATTGATCAAGGTGGTGACAGCCTCATGCTGTCATTACCTTTTTCTTCAGCAAGAAAGGGAAACGGTTAAGAGTTAACGGGAGGACTGATAGCTAAAAACAGAGCAATCTAGAAGGAAAAACTGAAAAAAGGCTGGAAAACATGAGACTGGAGAGGAGTTTCACTCCAAGGCAACATACAGTGACTTGCTTTCAGATCAGAATCTGTCCCAGATTTATATAATTTCCTCCCAGTTCAAAATTATGCTCTACTATGTGTTGGTGGATTTTAAAAAACTAACTAAAATACATTCAATTTTGTGGTCATTATGAGATAAAATTAGAAAAAAGTATTCACACCTCTAACAAAAATGAAGGTTTTATTCTCAGGATTTTCTCCTGATACTTTCATGTTTTACAACACTTAATGTAATCAATAGGCAAAAATGGGAGTTCAACATTATAAATGTCACTTATTAGAAGAAATATCTAAAGATATCTAAAGACTATATATCTACTATATGGTGATACATATGTTATGTTCATTTGAATTGCTAGTTCAACAACAGCACATATGACACTTAGCAAATTTAATGCCTTCAGGAAGGATTTGTTTAGTGCTGAATGCACTTTTACCCCACACACACTTTTAATCCATTTCCATTCAGAGTTCTGTGACTCTGCTGATTTGGCTGGAGTTGGCAGGACAAGGAGCGTGACATCCTCGTGCCGGCATTATTCTTACGACTTCCTGCTATTAGGAGCTCTCCTGCCTTTCCAGCCTCCCAGCCCTTAATGGTGGATGAGAACTGCAGTGCTGTTATGCTCCACTTCAGAGGACTTTGGCATTTCCTCTGCTGGGGTGCGGTGGCAGCTGTTGTTGAGGATGGGGTATAAATGTGGGAGTTTTGTAAGTCCGGTGGGGATTTGTGTGTGCACGTGCGTGTGTGGGGGTGTGCAGGGTGTGTGTGTGTGTGTGTCTGTTTGTACATATGTGTTAATGTGAGCTAATAGGGGATTTCTTTTTCCCCCATTTAGTGAGTTCTCTTCTCCAGCGGTGGGAGTCTGATTGTTCAGTTTCCTGTCTTCCTGGCACAGTCTAAACCAGTGGTCTGAGTGTGGGTGACAGAGTGCTGAGTGGTCCAGTCAGACACGTCCTCCAAGGGTCTCTTTTGTTCCCACTAAACTCTTTACCTCACACAGATGTCTTGAAAAACAACTGCAGTTCATATGAGTGATCTATGAGCTTAAGATGTTACATGAATCATCTTAGTCTTCAACTAAGCTCCTTCTTTGGAGGCTTGTCAAATTGCAGATCTTTATTGGGGAATAACAATGTTTTTATGAAATCAGACGTAGAGTGTGATGTTAAAAGGTCAGACATGTGTTTAGTATCTAAGTCACACCTTGAGCTCTGCACTGCTGACTTGTTGCACCGCGCTGGCAATATGTTTGCCAAAATGCCTGTGTGAGATCCTTCAATTGGCAAGAAACTGTAGACCGTTTATGAGTATCTGTGTTCGAGTTGTCCTTAGAACCACACTTCACTGCAAGATATTCAAACATGTTGACATTTGCACCAATGAATTTCACACCGTCTGAACTTGACATGCAAGATTTTATCCATTTGTCAAGATTCGATCCTATTTATTTATTGTGCAATGACAAGAGAGGTAATTGGCGGGGAAACTATGCAGTTCAACTGAAATAAATCTTTGTGCCAAATCACGCTGGAGAACATTCCTTCGCTTATCAAAACTGGTAACTGCAACACATTCCTTGGATTCTAGTATGATGGGGTTTGACTATAGCTCATGTTTTAACATTGATATTGGGTATTGTTCCAAGTGGCTGCTTTTCAAACAATAAAACCTAACTGAATAAATGTTTCTGCACAGGTCATTGACGGGTGAGCAGAAGCAGAAGAAGGAACTTGTGTAGCTGTTTGGCACATCATCCTCAAACTACAGCATATCAGTCCATGAGTGGTGAGGCATTTATCAAAAGTGAGGCAGCTCAATGTCCAAACTTATCTCATGAACTCACTTATTTTCCAGAAGACACGTTAGCAGAGCTGGTGTTTGAGCTAACTTCAAATTACACAAAGATTTTTGTTTCCTCTGAGTCAAGGCCACCTCAAACTTTTTACTATATTATTAAATATCCCAGTATTTTCCAGGTGTTTTAATTTATTTTACCAGACAGTGACAGAGCCTTGCAAAAGCTCTCATACACGAATTAAATCTTGTAAAAATCACAGACTTTGGCGTATTTTACTGAAAGGGAATATGATTAATCAACACAAAGTAAAATAGAATTTTTAAGTGGAACAAAAAAATTAGACATGGTTTGAAAAAAAAACACAATTTTTTTTTAAACTGAAAAGTACGGCATGCTTTTGTAGTCCGCTCTTCTAAGTTACAAGTCAACCAGCTTTCCACATCTGTAGGCTTTTTTTGCTGAACAGCGAAAACCAAATCAGATTGAATCCGGATTATTTATATACATTTGTTTTTACAAGTTGCTTTAGGTCTGTGACTGGGTCATTGTAAATCATGTAAACAAAGTACACTTAGAGTTGTGGTCACAATTTGCCATTGCATCATTTAATTTTAGGCATATATGTAAAAAAGGAGTATGTGGGAAAGACTTTAAAAGACGTGAGTTGAATTATGTATA